>NW_028163046.1:0-56986 GCF_964263955.1 Coregonus lavaretus | reverse complement strand
GAGAGAGAGCAGACAGAGAGAGAGACAGAGAAAGAGAGTTTGAGTTTTAAATAATCTTTATTGGGTCTGGGAGCCCACCACACAATAAATACTCATACAAAACTGTAGTTACACATAAATTAAAAACACAACTCCAATTCCTCCTCCACAGTTACTAAACACAACAGCCTCTGAATACCCCATATACTCATAAAAATATCAATATTGTTGACAAGTTTATAATAGGCAAACTCAACCCTTATTCTCGCTGCCAACATTCCCACCACATCCACAGACCCCTGTCCCTGAATACTGTTCTTTCGGGTCTTCCATATCGCTAATTTTGCTGCCCCTAACACAAAATTAAGCAACACAACTACACCTTTTTGGCTAAACCTGTACTTTGGCCCAAATATATACAGTGGAGAAGAGAAAACCTCTCCCAACGTTGAGAACCAATTAGTGATCAGGTCAATCATCCCGACCAACCTGGGACACTGTAAAAACAGATGTGCCAGAGTTTCAGACTGAGCACAGAATGGACACCCCTCCCCAACAGTAGGATCCAGGTGTACCAGATGCATGTTGGTGGCTATGGCTCCATGTATTATCCTCCATTGGAGGTCAGCTGTCCTCTTATCAATAGGCAGTTTGTATAATGATCGCCAACAGCCTTTTGGGGAGGCACCTGGACCAAGCACACCTGTCCACCTCGTCGATTTTACCCCTTCCAGGGAAGAGGCATGGGACACCTTTACACATATTCTGTACATGGCCTTCTTTCCCACCTCCTTGAACTCCCCCAGCTCCGGGGTATCGAAGGAAAGCAGCATCCCCACGTCCTCCTCGAATGCCCCCGCCGCAGCACTAACAATCAGTGCAGGGAACACATAATCCAGACCCTCCTTCCACCGATCAGAATTGGAAGTGTCAGTCACATACTGCAGATGAAGTACTGGCAAGGAGTCACAGACCTCAGCGACGACCTTCCTCAGTAGGCGAGACGATCGGATCCCCGCTCTTTCTCCCAGCTCCTCCAACGACCTATTCCTGTTCCGCATCAGATGACCCAGCTTAGTACACCCCACGCCTAACAGGCATGAACGTAGGCTAGATGAACCCAGAACACGGGACTGGATGGCAGTGTTGTGAAAAAGAGGCTCTTCAAAAAGCCACATCCCTGGTGGCGTGCAGGCCTTACGGGACTTGACCAGAACTCTCCAAGCCTGCATAACAGACTCATAAAATGGAGTCAGGCCAGGCAACTCACCCCACTCCAGCTTTAAGAGGAAAAGGTGCTTGTCTAAGCCCAAACAGCCCGCTCTCCTCATCAATGCGCAGGCTGTGTCAACCCAGCTAGAACCATCACTGTACAACAGTCTCTGGGCTGCTTGAAGCCGGAAAGCCATGATCCTTGAAGAAATGTCCACCAGGCCTTGCCCACCCTCGTGCAGTGGCAGGTACAGGGCTGAAGCTTTAATCCAATGTTGTCCAGACCAGAAGAAGTTGACAAGGGTCCTCTGAAGCTCTTGTATCAGACCCTTTGGTGGCTGTAAAATCATTAGTCTGTGCCACAGGGTAGAGGCAGCTAGGTTATTAGCTACCAGTACCCTTCCCCTATAAGACAGCTGGGGCAGCACCCATTTCCATCTTGACAGTCTGGCACACACTTTCTCCACTACACCCTCCCAGTTCTTTTTCTGAAAGACTTCGGAGCCTAGAAAAACCCCCAGTCTTCATCCCATCTCTGCCCCACTGAAGCCCCCCTGGTAACCGTGGAGCGGACCCCATCTGAAGCTGGCCTGCCCACAGCGCTTCACTCTTTCCCCAATTGACTCTAGCTGAGGAGGCCCCCCTCATACACCTTTAAAGTGTTTGAGAGAACCTTAACATCCTCACCCCCTGTAATAAAAACTGTCACGTCATCTGCATACGCAGACAGTGCTATCGTGGGACCCTTCATAACCCCTGGCACAGAGAAACCAGTAAGCCTCTGATAGATTAATTTGTATTTTAAGCTTATGACTAAAGGATTTCACCCCAAATACAGTATAAAATGTGTTAACAGTGTTAGAATTAGAATGTAGTGTCAACCAACCCACTAACAGAGGGGGGCGGGACTAAACATTCCAGAGTAAGGAGAAAGGTGGAAACTGTTTAAGAAAGCCTCCTAAAGGTGGGCGGAGCAAGGTGCCTTTGTGTGTAAAGGAGTATAAAACAGTATGTATGTGTTTTGGGCGCCAGAGCTCTCCATGAATAAACATTCAGATCATTCTTGTTGGTTGTGGACCTTGAATCATTTATGATTAAAACCAGAGCCTTACAACCTCTGGTAATGATTCAAGCTTAGGTTGAATTAGAGATAGAAATTATCCTAACAGAGTGGTCCTTCGAGCCGGATCTTAAATACGTCTTTGTCGTTCTAAGAACACCGAAACCGTGCACGGGCGGATGATTGCATCCATGGAGAATAGTCCTGGCCTTCGACGTTAAGGTTATAAACAGGCCGGTGATTACTCTTATGAATGATAAAGAAGTTAACGAGTTTGAAAAAGCATTTAAATCCAAACTGCAAGGAAAAGGTCAGTCATTTTTATTCATGAATTTTGGTGAAATGATTTGAACTTGTATAAGAATAAGTAATTCTTGTGAAGCTCAGAGAATAGTTACCAAAATCGCAAAGGAAGTAATAATTATTACTAAACGGGGAGGGTCTGAAATTGACCCTAGGTAAATAGCTATTACCAAAATAATCTAGTCCGAAATGACACGGGGTGAATGGCCATCACCAATGTAAACTAGTTTTTATCGAGATTGTACTGGGTGCAGTGTTACGATAAACAGGGAGGGGATGATTTTCGTCGTGTGCTATGGATACATTAAACAGGTCAAAAGTCGCGTAAACAACTGGGGATTTGCTCTAACTCTGTAAACTGGAGCAGTTACGACCTCTAGGTTACAAATAGGATTGGCAAATGATTGTATAATGTTGTGTACGTGTGAGATTTGAGAATCCATCGGAATACGTGATAATTGTTTCAAGGAAGGAGCTAAAAATAACTCGCGTGAGAAAAAATGGTTATCTGACTCTTTTCATGAAACCGGAGTTTTAAATAAAAAAAGACTTTTAGCGAGCCAGTTTCAACCTCTCAATACCTCTGTCAGACCCCGTTTCACGGCTACCCTCAAGAACGGGAATCAGAGTTTAGCGATTAACGCTTTCGTCGATTCAGGTGCCGATGGAAGCTTTATTGATGCCGACGTGGTGGAACAGCTGGGGCTTTCCAAGGAGCGATTACCGGAAGCCATTGAAGCTACCACTCTGAACGGCAGTAGTCTGGCACGTATCACGATGAGGACTGAACCGGTTAAGATGCTGTTGTCAGGTAATCATTCTGAGGTTCTCATTCTTCATTCTGCCTTCTTCCCATGTTCCTCTGGTCCTTGGATACCCCTGACTGAAAGAACACAATCCCACGTTCGATTGGGTGACTGGCAAGGTAACTAGTTGGAGCCTTGATTGTCATGCTAACTGCCTCAATACTGCCTGTTCCCATTCTGTTCCCAGTCAGGTGATTGAGGCTAAACCCCCAGATTTGTCCCTGGTTCCCGAGACATATCACGATTTGGGGGAAGTGTTCAGTAAGCAGAGGGCTCTGTCACTCCCTCCCCACCGACCATATGATTGTGCCATAAACCTGTTCCCTGGAGCTGTCTATCCCAAGGGACGGTTATACAGCATCTCCCGACCTGAACGTGAGGCTTTGGAGACCTACATCAAGGAGTCCCTAGCTGCTGGTCTCATTCGTCCCTCGTCATCACCCCTGGGGGCAGGATTCTTCTTTGTGGGTAAGAAGGATGGCTCTCTTCGACCGTGTATTGATTATCGGGGGTTGAATGATATCACGGTCAAGAACAAGTATCCCCTGCCCTTGATGAGCTCTGCTTTCGACTCCTTACAGGGTGCTACTGTGTTCACCAAGCTAGACCTACGCAATGCGTATCACCTGGTCCGGATCAGAGAGGGGGACGAGTGGTTGACGGGTTTCAATACACCGATGGGTCACTTCGAGTATCAGGTGATGCCATTTGGACTGACCAATGCTCCAGCAGTGTTCCAGAGTATGGTGAATGACGTCCTGAGAGATATGATTGGTCTCTTTGTGTTCGTTTACCTGGATGACATTCTTATCTTCTCGAAGGAACCGTCCAGCCACGTCCAGCATGTCAGGCAGGTTCTGCAGCGATTGTTGGAGAATCGCCTGTTCGTGAAGGCCGAGAAGTGCGAATTTCACGCCCACACTACATCCTTCCTCGGGTACATCATCTCCAGGGGAGAGATTAGAATGGACCAGGAGAAGGTTAGGGCGGTTCTGGATTGGGCCCAGCCCGGTACGAGATTGCAGCTCCAGAGGTTTCTGGGGTTTGCGAATTTCTATCGCAGATTCATCCGGGATTACAGCCGTGTGGCCGCTCCTTTAACTGCCCTGACTTCCAGTACCAGGACCTTCAGTTGGAATCCTGAGGCGGACCGAGCGTTCCTGGATTTGAAGAGGCGATTCACCAACGCACCGATTCTCTCTCAACCTGACACGGCCCGTCAGTTCGTCGTTGAAGTGGATGCGTCTGATGTGGGGGTTGGCGCCATCCTGTCCCAGCGATGCTCCACTGACGGTAAACTCCATCCCTGCGCCTACTACTCTCGTCGTCTTTCGTCTGCGGAGAGGAACTACGATGTGGGTAACCGGGAGCTGCTCGCGGTGAAGCTTGCCTTGGAGGAGTGGCGCCACTGGTTGGAGGGGGCGGAGCAACCGTTTATTGTCTGGACTGACCACAAGAATCTGGCTTACGTGCAATCGGCTAGACGTCTCATCTCCCGTCAGGACAGGTGGGCTTTGTTTTTCGGACGCTTTAATTTTCCCCTGACGTTCCGACCTGGGTCTAAGAACGGCAAGGCGGACGCCTTGTCCCGGATGTTCTCCAAGACGGAGGAGAGTGGGGCCAAGACCGAGACGATTCTTCCCCGGAACTGTGTCGTGGGAGCAGTGATGTGGAGAATTGAGGAGGAGGTTATGGCGGCCCTTCGGACGCAGCCCGGTCCCGGTAACGGTCCACCCGGTCGGTTGTTTGTGCCTGAGTCGGTTCGTTCTGCTGTCCTCCAATGGTCCCACGCCAGCAAGATGGCTTGTCACCCTGGCGTGGCTCGGATGATGGCGTTACTTCGCAGACGATTTTGGTGGCCTGCCATGGGAGAAGTTACTCTGAGGTTTGCTGCTGCCTGTCCAGTGTGTGCGCAGAATAAGAGTGCCAATCGGCCCAGCTCTGGACTACTTCACCCCCTCCCTATTCCCCGGCGACCATGGTCGCATCTGGCCATGGACTTTGTCACTGGGTTGCCCTCTTCTGAGGGGAACACGGTCATTTTGACTATCGTGGACAGATTCAGCAAGTTCGCCCACTTTGTGCCCATTTCCAAGCTTCCCTCTGCCTCTGAGACGTCCGAGATCCTGGTTAGGTAGGTTTTCAGGGTCCACGGGTTGCCCAGTGACATAGTTTCCGACCATGGTCCTCACTTTACCTCTGCTGTCTGGAAGTCCTTCTGTTTGGCCATTGGAGCTACAGTCAGTCTCACATCTGGTTTTCACCCCCAGTCTAATGGTCAGGCGGAGAGAGCCAACCAGAAGATGGAATCCACGCTACGCTGCCTTGTCTCCTCCAACCCCACCTCCTGGGTCTCTCAGTTGCCTTGGGTTGAGTATGCCCACAATACTCTCCCTACATCTGCCACTGGGATGTCTCCCTTCCAGTGCCTATACGGCTACCAACCCCCCCTGTTTCCTTCTCAGGAGAAGGATCTCTCAGTGCCCTCTGTTCAGGCCCACATTCGTCGTTGCCACCGGACCTGGCATCGGGCCAGAAAGGCCCTCCTTAGAGTTTCTGACCGGTATCAGCTCCAGGCGAATCGTCGCCGGATTCCCGCCCCCACCTATACCATCGGAGATAGGGTCTGGTTGGCCACACGGGATCTTCCTCTGCGGACTGAGTCTAGGAAACTGTCACCGAAGTTCATTGGTCCGTTTGTGGTGGAGAAAGTGATCAATCCTGTTGCGGTTCGACTCAAGTTACCTAGAACGCTCAGAGTCCATCCCACCTTTCATGTCTCCTGCCTCAAGCCTGTTCTCCTCAGTCCTCTGTTACCCCCTCCGCCTCCTCCCTCCCCCTCGGATGATCGGAGGTGGTCCTGCCTACACGGTGCGCCGCATTATGGATTCCAGACGGCGGGGCCGGGGTTTCCAGTATCTCGTGGACTGGGAGGGGTATGGTCCTGAAGAGAGGAGTTGGATTCCTCGGCGTCAGATCCTTGATGCTGACCTCCTTCGTGACTTCTACCGCCTCCATCCTGGCGCTCCGGGTAGTCCGCCCGGTGGCGTTCATCGGAGGGGGGGTACTGTCATGAACCCTGCATCCTGAGTCGGTTCCTGCCTGTGCTGCCATTTTTCTGCTCGGAATCTCCAGTTTCCTGAGGGTTCTTGAACGCTCCCTGCCTGGTTGCCGGGCGACGTTGCTAGGCGGGAGATCTCCCGATTAACCGCACCTGCATCTCAACAGCGATCTGCACACCTGGTCCTGATCATCACCATTCATAAGCTCTGACCTGACATCCATTCCCTGCCGGATCGTTAGCCATGAATAGTATGTTTGTCAGTGTATCAGCCTTGGAGTTTCTAGCGTTAGTTTTGTTGTTTTGCACCTTGTTGGCTTGCCGTGTATTGACCTCCGTTTTGTTTCTATCTGCAGTCAATCTCCCGGAACCTTCACCCAACCCCTGCCTGGTTGTCGGCGGCTGCCGAGCCATTATTGGATCTGCCACTGCACCTCCACCAACTCATCTCCGCCGCCCGCTCTGTCCCCTGGATTATTCTGCATCGTTTTTTTGAATCTGTTAAATAAATACTCACCTTCGTTTCAACTCACCTTGTCCTGGTCTGCTTCTGGGTTCTGGCTTAGTAAACCGTGACAGTTTAAGGTTGTGCCGTTGTTTGATCATGTGATAAGGTTTAATGGGTAATCGGACCATAACTAATGTGGTTATAGAAGTAATGTATAAATAGTAGAGAGCCAATAGAGGGTTCCATTGAACTATTATGTTGTGTTGGGCATTTCAATGGCATAAGGTGAAATCTGTGTGTATGAGGGAATTCAACGGCGGGGATGAATGATAACCGGATACTACTTAGTATTTGGTTGGTTAAATGCTGAATAAAAGATTTGAGGCGTGGTTATGGGGTAACTAGGAAGACGCACTTATTCAATGGGGAATGGGTGTAGGGAGAGAGTTTTTACGTGTATTAAAAGTTGCATTAGATAGCTTTAGTAGTATTCTAGATAGGTCTATGAAAATATGTTACAAGTACGAATGACATTATTTCCTAAGAAGGAAAATGTGTAGGGAAGGTCCCGCACCTCCCCAATAATGTAGGAAGGAGCAGGAGAGGGGGGGGGGGAGAGGTGAGAGACAGTACATAGTTCAGATGGTAGGAATGTCATTAAGTGTATGCTTATCAACGATATCAAGTATTTGTTTTATTGATTGGGGCCGAATCAGAGAGAACGGTTAAAGAGATTGAATAGCGAACTGAAATGGGTTAGCGGGAAAATACAAATAGTTGGTACATTTTAGAACGATAATTTATTTTCGTTACGGGGAAGCAAGTGGCATTGGCTGTTGTGCTGGGGGAATAGCGCCAGCCTGTGGTGGGTTCTGGATTTGTTATAAAGAAACTTATATTTTAAACTAAAGTGATGGAATAGGCTACAATTATAACATCAGAAAAAGGGCACAATATAATTTGTAATAGTTATTACAATTATTATTGATAGTTATTACAGTTATTATCATTGATCCAGTAATGATATAAGGATAGTAGAGGAAAGGCAAGGGATTAAATCTCATTTAGGGAAATAAGAAAAGTATGAAATATTAGGGAGAAAATACCATTAACTGAGGGAACATTTGATGTAACCGTGATTGTATTGGCTAAAAACTGAAATATGACATTTACAAGGGGGACAGGAACAATAGAAGGGGAGACAGATTTTCCTAGGGGGTTGAACAAATAATGGATAATGGATCATTTGAAATGAGATCACATGTAGCAGATTTAGGGTAATCAATTAAATAATCATTGGATACTCGAGGAATTTTGAGTGGTTTTATGGATTAGTTAGGAGGAATTAGATTGATACAAACATTATTGATGGGTTAGGACTGGGGATATCTGTATCGTGTTTTGTGTGTACTACCATCTTTAGATTACTGATGGTAATTGAAGGTTAACAACATGTATAACCAGGAGGAAGAGATTAGCTTATCTCATTGGAATGTTGCTAAGGGGGAGCAGTTGTGAAGGTAGGCAGTATTTAGGTCATAGAAGGGAGCTACCAAATTAAGTTGAGCCTGGCTATCTTTGATTGTTGTTTTTTCAATTGGGTTTTTCAAATAAAAAAACACCACACCTAGCATGATGTTTATAAAGGGTTGTTATGTTGAATTTAGGGGATTTTCAGCAGTTCATGGGTGGTGTTTGCTATGCTGTGGGATGGAACGGTTTGTTGGGGGATATTTGAACCTAAATTAATGCAAATAGCTGCAGTAATCAGAGGAATGTAAAATCCAAGGCGAGACAGCTATTGCCTAGATCAGGGGTATTCAACAAAATTTAAAAAAGGTCCAGTTAGAGAAAATGTTTTGAAGCAAAGGTCCAGAAGATCATAATGTCTAACAATTTAGTGGTATATATATTTAAGTAGCCTAGTAGTTCTGAATGTAATCAATAACTGACCGTCTAATCAAATTAATTCAGTACAATTCAAAAACTTGTTGACAATATTTATTATCACGAAACATAGAACTGAACATTAGGGTTGTCCTCGACTAAAGAAATTCTTAGTCGACTAACACTTATATGAGTTTGTCGACTAATCGATTAGTTGATTTAATCGACAGAGCTGTGCAAGACTAGAAAAGCGCAATATAAATGTAGTTAATTAACCATCTGTAAAACTGAGTTTCTCCGAAATTAATCCTGCAAAAGCACCACTTTAAATCTCGTGTTCACCAGAAATGTTCTCATAAGTTACTTGGAAATGAGTAATTAAGCATGAATAAGCATAAAAAATGACTTATCGACTAAAGAAATCTTAGTCGACTAAGACCAAAACGACCCATTAGTCGACTAATCGACTAAGAGGGGCAGCCCTACTGAACATATATGTATGACTGTAGATATGTACAATGTGCTCTCATTAATTAACTAAATAAAACTAGGGCTGCATGTCAAAATAAGAGAAAATAAATAGAATGTGAAAATTGTGCATTTTCAAAAAAAGTGCTTAACTTCAGAAAAATAATATAAAGGGAGGAAAAGTTTGAATTTCCCCTTTTCTGTTTCACATCTTGACTCAACAGTCTCAACCAATTTTACAAATAATAAATCTCAACAGATCTTAACAATTGAACAGTTTTAGAGTATCACTTTCTTCCCCTCATATCCCACTCCACCATGTTTTTGCTCAGTGAGAGAATTGAGCTTTAGCCTGTCTTGCCAGAATTTTAAACCTGGGCTTGAATGGAGTCAGGGCCATTCTCATACACATGTGAAGGTGCTCATTGGTGAGCCTGGAACGATATTTAGTTTTAATTATGTTCATTGTGGAGAAAGCTGCCTCGCAGTTGTATGTGGAGCCAAACATGGTCAAGATGTATAGGGCTACTTTCCTCAGACCCGGGAAAGCAGTCTCAGGGACCATTTGGAACCAGAAAGTGGAAGGGTCAGTTCTTACAAACTGCTCTTTCAGGGCCACATCTGCTTGGAGATCAACCAATTGCATCTGGAGAGACCCAGCATTTACCCATTTAAAGTGCTGTGTGACTTCCTTTGAGAACCCCCTGACATCTGTGATCAGAAATGGGTTCTGAATGAACATGGTGAGCTGCTCTCCAAAGCTGAAGCTGTCAAAACGGTTGCTGAAGTTTACAATCAGCTTATCAATAAAATCAACAAAAGAAGACAAATCTCTCTGTCCCTGAACCTGTTCCTGCACTGCTGGGAAGTGTACACAGTCTCCCTGCAGGTCTTCCTTGAACACTTCAAGTTTCCTCTGAAAGGAGCGAACAGCTGTCATCAGTTCACAAATTGAATTGTCCTTGCCCTGTAGCCTCAAATTCAGTTCATTCAGATGTGACGTGATGTCAACCAAAAAGGCCACATTATCCATCCATTTCTCATTTTCTAAAAAGAGAGAAAACTGTGTTGCCTTCTGACTGCTTAGCTCTGCCAAAAAAGATGCCAATTCCCTCCTGATGGACCAAAAGCGCTCTAGCACCCTGCCTTTGCTGAGCCATCTCACATTGTTGTGCAGCAAAAGATCATCAGCATTGGCATCAACTTCTCTGAGGAATTCCCTAAGCATGCGATGCTGGTAGGAAGAGGATGCCCTGAGAAAATTTATCATTTTCATCATTGTATTCATCACCTCAGCATGCTCATCTGACAGGGAGGCACAGAGGACAGATTGATGAATGATGCAATGGTAAGATAAAAGCTCAGGATTGTCCCCTTTCAGTCTTGCTACAGCTCCTTTTTCTTTCCCTATCATAGAAGGGGCTCCATCTGTGGTTATTGAAACCACTTGTTTTGGCTCTATTCCTCTTTTTGTTAACATCTCCTTAATGGCCAGGTAGATATCCTCTCCTCTTGTACTGGTCTGAAGGGGAGTGACACCTAACATGTCTTCACAGAATGTTTTCTGGGCTGTGTTGAAAAACCTGGCAAACACTAACAGCTGAGCATTGTCACATATGTCAGTGGACTCATCCACAGCTAAGCCTACACATGGTGCCTTATGCATGGCTTCATCTAGCTGGGTTAGCACATCCTGAGTTAATATTTCACTTTTCTTTGTGGCAGATGATGCTGACATGGGAATTTGCTTTATTTTATCACAAAGCTCATTTTTTTGTTTTCCCTCAAGTAGTGTTTCAGCTACTGCACTCATGCATTCTTTGACAACCCCTCCATCTGTAAATGGCTTTTTGTGTTTACCCAAAATCCAAGAAACTCTGAGGGAACACTCAAGAGCACGTTGTTGGGCAGTGAATGTGTTGCTCAGGATCCTGGTGGACTGGTCATATTGGGCTCTGAGACTACTTACTTTCTGTGATCTCAATTCAGATTTGAGTGGGTACGTTTGTTCAAAACCTTTATGTTTTGTCTCATAATGGCGTTTCACATTGCCACTTTTAATAAGTGCCACGGTTTCTGCACATATGAGACACACTGGTTTAGTGCTCCCATTGGGAAGTATGAACAGAAATGAGTCTGTCCATTCTGGATTAAATGCTCTGTTTTCATTGTCCACTTTTCTTTTTTTGGAGAGTGCCATTTGTTCCTTATTTTCTCTAACTGTTACCCTTTTTCTGCCTCACTCGTCTGTTTCGCTCCCTTTCTCCGTCTCACTCATATTTTCGTCAACTTTCTCCGTCTCACTCGTATTTTCCTCAGCTTTCTCCGGCACACTCGTCTGTATCTCTCCCTTTCTCTGTCTCATTCGTCTGTTTCTCACTCGTCTGTTTCGTTCCCTTTCTCCGTCTCATTCGTCTGTTTTCGCTCCCTTTGTTTTCTACATATATCGCTATCTTTTTAATCCGACTTTCTTTTCCTTGGTAACTTGCCTCTAAAACTCTCATCTGTCTGCACTGTAGAGTCCCAATGTTTACCGCCAGGAATGCAAAGACTTCATTGGCTGAGTGGTATCACGTGGGATCGCTTAACTCACATGCAATTGGTCGGTGAGTTTCCTCATTCACAAAACGAGTACCGTAAAGACTACAAAAGCTGTGCATATTAAAATAGAAGCGCCCCGTCAGGTTTTAATTCATAATCTTTTGTTTTGGTCCGGGTCCGTATGGGACGGCTTCTGGGTCCGGATCCGGACCGCGGTCCGCCTGTTAGTGACCTATGGCCTAGATCATTGATTTAGCAATAGGATCAGGTAGATAGGGACTAGAGAAAAAAAAAATAGATGAAGAACGATGAGCTTTTTGGTAATGATAGACTGCTGTAAAGCTTGGGTACTCCATTATGTACTGCATACGGGTAAATTAAGTGATCTTATCTATGGGAAGGCAATGGCAGCCCATGGTAAAATCATTTAGAACTCTAAGGAGGCATACATATATCAGGGATGTTACCCAAATGGTAGAGAGTAAAGAGGGATATGACATTGGTCGTGATTTAAAGATGAGGGTTTTTTTGTGGGCTATTAGAGATAACTGGGTTAATCACGAACATAGAGGTATTTATTATTTGTTGCTAGGCAGAAGACTTAGGTGACCTAAATATGGACTTGTCATGTCCAACAATCAGTCTTCAGGTCAAGCCCGGGAGAGCCGGGGTAGAACAGAGTTTGAACTAAACATAAATGTTTTTACAAGATAAGAGATTGATTGATTGGATTACTAATTGATTCTGAACTGAATGAAAGTCAAATTTAGCCGCCATAAAGACAAAGGAAGTGGGAGGAGCAATAAAGAAGCAAAAGACAATCTCAAAAATGAAAGGCATGGCAATTGGTTGATAAATTACCTAAGGGAATTGTTTAGGTAGGTGGTAATATTGACACATGAGCAGAACTATGTGTCAAGAGGGGGGAAGAGCCTAATTGTAGGATTAAATAATATACGAAGGAGAGGACAAAATACTTAAAAAAAAAAAATCTTTTTTAGATACAGTCTAGAAAGAGAATGCAGTCAGAAATTGTTAGATTAATCTGAACATGTGTGAAGATAGTTTATTAACCACACCCGTATGTCAGAGGTTTTGTGCCCCACAGGTGAACTAAAGGAGAAGGTGACACTATCTAACCAGGTGACTGGTGAGCATCCAGTCACTAGAAGGAAAATTGGAAGCAGGCCTGTTGGGAAGGGCCCTATCAGGTTATATTGGTCACCGCCTTTGCCATTAGAATAGCAGAGAGAGGAACCTGGGTCCATGTTACCCACTGCAAGGAGGTAAGACCACATACAAGCACCACTGAAACACACACAGAGTTGGAGAGCAGAACTGGACCAATAGGGTCCGGGGATCACCTCTGTCAACGAAGATCTCCTACCCCGACCTATCATCACTGTAGTGTGTTCTTAGGGTGTGAGTATGGGGTGATACCAAGCAGAAGGACTAAAAGGCAGGAGAGGGTTGGCGGTTTTTGGGAATATGGGGGACCCTGAGCTGCATCATAGTCTCGGCAATAGTCTTGGTATGTCAAGATCCACCACCACCTCGCACCAATTACGCTATGGCCTTACCATTATTAAGAAATAAAAGGGAAGCGACCCGACATACTGACCGTCAAGGACGAGTGATCTACAAAATAGGAGTCAGAGAAGGGTGGGGAGTAAGATTCAAAATTAGGATCAGGGATCTTATCAGGACGGATAAGCAAGCAACGTGGGATTATAAGATCCCATTGTATTTATGTTCAGCTCCCTCTGCGGATTGTTCCTGGGCTCAGGTATTTAGACATACTGGGGGACGGAGATATGAGACGGGGGGGGGGGGGGGGGGGGGGGGCTGGACGTCCAGATGGAGGATAAGAAGGTAGAACGACATCCCCACGGAGATGGTAGTAACAATAGTAAAGGTCACTAGAGAGGACATGAAAAGAACTTACTGGGCTTGCGCGGACAAATACGGATGGGATACTTGTCTAAGATTACATTTGATGGAGTCAAAAGATATGGAGGGCACAGGTACTGTCATTAATAGCAATAGACCGAGTAGATCAGTCAAGGGATGACAGAGTCAATTCGACTAACCCGTCCACTATGAAAGATTTTCTCCTCCAAGAATGGAACCAAGGGGAAATGGAGGGGGTCCCTGATGAGAATATCTGGTTAAAGTGGATGAAGTACACCGCTAGGGCCTTGGGGGAGACCAATTGTTATGCATGCTCCATTGGGCGACCGACAATGTTGACCGCCCCAATGCCAAAGGCAATGTTTCCCTGTGTATTAGACCTGGGGTCCAATCAAAAAGAGCCCAATTGCACCTAGATTCACTTTAACTCCTGGCGAATACCAGTGTTACAGACATAGAAATGGCACCCGTAACTTGGGTGATTTTGATGGCTGTAAGGAGATAATTAATGTGACTGATTTAGATAAGGAAGGGAGGGGAAAAATTAGGAACCTAACCATCCCTCTGACTGATGTGTGGTGGGCATGTACTAACAAAGGGAGCATTCGGCAGACATTACCAGAGGGATGGGTGGGTACTTGGGCACCAGTATTGTTGGTCCAAACCTGTAAGAATTAGTCTTCAAAGACCAGTGACAGGAAGAATAATCAGGAGGAGGAGAAATATAGGTCAGGAAGGAAATAGCCCAATTTGGATAGATGGTATAGGCATCCCCAGGGGTGTTCCAGACGAATACAAAGCTATGAATCAAATATGGGAGGGTTTTACCACAACATTTTTCTGGTGGGTGACAATAAACAAAAATGTGGATTGGATAAATTATATCTATTACAACCAACAACGATTTATTGACCAGACTAGAGATGCAGTAAAGGGGATCTCTGAGCGATTATCCGCCATCCCGCTCATAACTTAGTAGAGGTTGGTTCTAGATCAGGCAGAAAGGGCCGGTGTCTATAGAATGATAAGCCATTGTTGCACATTTATCCCTAACAACACCACACTGGATGGGACAGTCACCAGAGCTCTTACAGAATGAACTGCACTAAGTGAAGAATGAACTGAGAACTCAGAAGTTAGTACATCGTGGATAGGGTGGTTTGATGAAATGTTTGGTAAATGGAAAACCATAGCAGCCACCATTTTAGGGGCGGTCAGTGTTTGTATGGGTATTCTTGTATTATGTGGTTGTTGTCTTGTTCCCTGTGTCCGAGGATTGGTGAATCAGGCGTTGGTGAAATGCAGTATCTAAACAATGATGAGAGATGGACTGACTCCGGACTCTGACCAGGGGAATGTGAAAAAACGATCCTCCAGGCTTGGTGGATGACGAGGATTTGGACCCTGAAAGACCGCAATTGGATGAAATGTTTATTAGTTCTGACGTGATCTCTGAGATTTATCCTGAATATGTAATACATTTATCCTGAAAATGAAACCATTTAGTCAAAGGGGTGGATTGATAGATTAATTTGTATTTTAAGCTTAATGACTAAAGGATTTCACCCCAAATACAGTATAAAATGTGTTAACAGTGTTAGAATTAGAATGTAGTGTCAACCAACCCACTAACAGAGGGGGCGGGACTAAACATTCCAGAGTAAGGAGAAAGGTGGAAACTGTTTAAGAAAGCCTCCTAAAGGTGGGCGGAGCAAGGTGCCTTTGTGTGTAAAGGAGTATAAAACAGGAGTGTATGGGTTTTGGCGCCAGAGCTCTCCATGAATAAACATACAGATCATTCTTGTTGGTTGTGGACCTTGAATAATTTATGATTAAAACCAGAGCCTTACAACCTCTGGTAATGATTCAAGCTTAGGTTGAATTAGAGAGAGAAATTCTCCTAACAGCCTCGCTCTTAAAAAACAAAGCATTGGTTCAATCGCCAGACTATATGACTGCCCTGAAATTGGGCATCCCTGCCTGATGCCCCTTTGGACAGGGATGGGGTAACTCAAACCACCCCCCACCTTCACCATACACGAGGCCCCAGCATACAGTAAATTCATCCAAGACAAAAAAACATCCCCAAACCCAAAGGCTTTCATTGTTTTAAACAAGTACTGGTGGTTCACACGATCAAAAGCCTTCTCCTGATCCAAAGAAAGTAAACCCACATTTACATCAGACAGTTTACAAATGTCTAAAACATCTCTTATTAGAAACAAGTTGTCAACAATAGAGCGATCAGGTACACAGTAGGACTGGTCCTTGTGGACCAACAATCCCAGATACTCTTTCAACCTGTTTGAGAGACATTTAGAAACAATTTTATATTCTGCACACAGCAAAGCAACAGGTCTCCAATTTTTTATGAGAGCCAAATCCCCCTTTTTTGGCAACAGTGAAAGTACCGCACGTTGACAAGATACAGGAAGAGAGCCCTCATGAAAAGATTCACACACCACTTCATAAAAATCCTCCCCAATAGACCCCCAAAAGTGCTTATAAAACTCAGATGGTAAACCATCAATGCCAGGGGCTCGGTCTGTTGAGAGCTGCATAACTGCTGTTGACAGCTCTTGCAGTGTAATGTCAGAGTCCAATGCGACTCTTTGCTCAGGTCCCAATTGAGGAAGACCGTGTAACAACTGTTCAGTACACAGAGAGTCACAATCCTCCGCCTTATAGAGGGCAGAATAGAAATCCACGGCATGTTGACGCATTTCACTGTAATCCGTGGTCACCTTCCCATCAGGGAGACGAAGGCAGACCATCTGTTTACGTTGCAATGTCGACTGTCCTAGTTTTTTTTTTTTAAAGCACTAGGAGCATCCATATCCTTGAGGGAAGCGAAACAAGACCTAATCAAGGCACCCTTCACTCTTTCATGCAGAAACGACCTCAGTTCATGTTTCTTGTCCTGTAAGTTCATGACTAGTCCGGGGTCATTCTGAGTGCGCAACTTCAATTCAATAGATTTGATGTCCTGTTCAAGGGCCCTGATAGTCTCTTTAACTTCAATTCGAGACAGAGCAGTATACTGTTGACAAATTAATCGTATTTGGGCCTTCCCAACCTCCCACCATTGTCTCAAGGACTCAAAATTCCCTTTTGTAACCCTCCATTTTTCCCAAAACAACAAAAACCTTTAAAAAAACATGACATCATGTAACAATTTAACATTAAAATACCAATAAGATGATGACCTTCGTGGACAGGACAAGTGAATATCAACAGTGACAATATGGTGATCAGAGAAACCCACAGGAGTAATGTCACACCTTCCAACCCTACTACAGTATTGCTCAGATACATACAACCTGTCTAACCTTGCTGCACTGACATGACCTTCATTAACTTTTAGCCATGTGTACTGCCTAACTTTTGCATTCCTTACTCTCCACACATCAGAAAGCTCAAACTCAGTTAATAGACCAGACAGACAAATTGCTGACCGCAGGGGAGGTTCTTCAGCGGTGCGATCAACAGTAAAATCCACTGTACAGTTCCAGTCCCCCCCTAAAACCATACACCCCTCTTGGTCACACTGTCTTAAGGTTTCCTTTATTTTATCAAAACCAGCAATACGCTCTGTACCCTCATTAGGAGCATAAACATAAAAAAATAAAACCCCATAACATCCACCTTGACCAATAAAACCCGACCCTTGACAATCTCTGTTGTAGATACCACAGTCACCCCTAAGCCTGAAGAAAACAAGATTGCCACCCCAGCACTGAAATTAGTACCATGACTGAGTATATGCTGCCCCTCCCACCACATACCCCAGTCAACCTCATTTTCCTCATCACTATGTGTCTCCTGTAGGAAAACTACATTAAGCCTTTTCTGTTTTATTACTTCTAATACCCAAGCCCTCTTATTCCTGTCCCTTCCCCCATTAATATTGAGAGAACCTACCCTTAGTACCTCCATATAGAAAATAAAAAGGAAAAGCAGAAGAAACCACAGAGAAACCAGACAAAGAGAATAGAACACCCTATGAGGCATAATCATCATCTTATTTAACTTTTCTCTTAACCTGACCACGTTTCCCACCACCTTTTGCTGCTGCAACAGCAGTAACAAATTTCCTCAAGCGAAACCGCTTCTTCTCACTCAACTGGTCTAACCGCACCGTCTTCTGTAACATCACAGCTGACCTCACAAACTTATCAACATCAAAATAATCTGCCAATTTGACAGATTTCCCAAAAGTCTGATCAAGAAACCCATTTACCTCCTCTAGATCGTAAATTGAGTCCTCACCAGCTGATATCGTATCAAGAGAGATATCCATATCCTTCTCCTGATCCTCCTCAACTGAGGCCACAGACCACTGACTCCCCTCTACCACATCCCTTTCAACACTCCCCACTTGCACCCCATCACTCGTACCAGGCATCTCCTCCACTACCTGGGAGACTAGCCCCACCTGAACCCCATTACTCGTAGTGGGCATCTCCTCCACTACCTGGGAGACTAGCCCCACCTGAACCCCATTACTCGTAGTGGGCATCTCCTCCACTACCTGGGAGACTAGCCCCACCTGAACCCCATTACTCGTAGTGGGCATCTCCTCCACTACCTGGGAGACTAGCCCCCCCTGTAACCCAGCACTCATAGTGGGCATCTCCTCCACTACCTGGGAGACTAGCCCCCCCTGTAACCCAGCACTCATAGTGGGCATCTCCTCCACTACCTGGGAGACTAGCCCCCCCTGTAACCCAGCACTCATAGCGGGCATCTCCTCCACTACCTGGGAGACTAGCCCCCCCTGTACCCCAGCACTCATAGCGGGCATCTCCTCCACTACCTGGGAGACTAGCCCCACCTGAACCCCATTACTCGTAGTGGGCATCTCCTCCACTACCTGGGAGACTAGCCCCACCTGAACCCCATTACTCATAGTGGGCATCTCCTCCACTACCTGGGAGACTAGCCCCCCCTGTAACCCAGCACTCATAGTGGGCATCTCCTCCACTACCTGGGAGACTAGCCCCCCCTGTACCCCAGCACTCATAGTGGGCATCTCCTCCACTACCTGGGAGACTAGCCCCCCCTGTACCCCAGCACTCATAGTGGGCATCTCCTCCACTACCTGGGAGACTAGCCCCCCCTGTACCCCAGCACTCATAGTGGGCATCTCCTCCACTACCTGGGAGATGAGCTCCACATGAACCCTCTCCTGTAACCCATTACTTGTAGTGGGGATCTCCTCCACTACCTGGGAGATTAGCTCCACATGAACCCTCTCCTGTAACCCATTACTCGTAGTGGGCATCTCCTCCACTACCTGGGAGATTAGCTCCACATGTACCCCCTCCTGTACCACAGCACTCGTACTGGGCACCTCCTCACCAGTCTGAGGAAATTGCCCTTCAGATCCATCCTTACCTTCTACAACAATATGTTTCTGCTGCATAACATTTCCCTCTTGTACAAGTTGCACCTCTGTGCCCTCAACACGGACAACTTGTTCCTCAGCAACAGATGCTTGTGGCTGCTCTACCGCTGTCAGCCCACCTCTCCCTACATCAGTGGGCCCAGGCACCTTGGATATCACCAAGAAAAGGAAAACCCAGGGTATCTAACTCTACACAACACTCGCACTTAGCACTCACTCAAACAATTCCCAGCATGCACCAAACACTCCCAGCATGCAGAGAGAGAGAGAGAGACAGAGAAAGAAAGAGAGAGAGAGAGAGAGAGAGAGAGAGAGAGAGAGAGAGAGAGAGAGAGAGAGAGAGAGAGAGAGAGAGAGAGAGAGAGAGAGAGAGAGAGAGAGAGAGAGAGAGAGAGAGAGAGAGAGAGAGAGAGAGAGAGAGAAGAGAGAGAGAAAAAGAGAGAGAAAAAGAGAGAGAGAGAGAGAGAAAGACGGAGAGAGAGAGAGAGAGAGAGAGAGAGAGAGAGAGAGAGAAAGAGAGAGAGAAAAAGAGAGAGAAAAAGAGAGAGAGAGAGAGAGAGCGAGAGAGAGAGAAAGAAAAGCCTCAAGATGGGTAAAAGGCCTGTAACCCGCTGTGGCTGACTGAACCGATCTCAAAAGGATGGCTGGGTTATGGAAGATAGGCTCCTCCCACACCCACAGCCCAGGCTCCACTCCCCCTTCTCGTGTGGGCCTTAGTAGCTGCCAGGCCCTCAGCACCGCAGAGTAAAAATCAGAGAGACCTGCTGTACTCAGCCCCTCCAGCCTCATGAGGAATAGCTGCCGGTCCAACCCTAATCCGCCAGCTCTCCTCAGCAGCGCGCATGCTGGCTCCCTCCATCCGACATCAGTATGGTACAGCAGTGTCTGAGCCGCCTTTAGTCGGAATGCAGCCACCCTGCTCTCCAGTTCCACCAGGCCCTGTCCTCCTTCATTTACGGACATATACAACACTGCCGCCCTCAGCCAGTGATGGCCCAACCAGAAAAAAAATCCACCAGCTTGCGTTGCAGGTCTGCGAGCAGCCCGGCGGGGGGGTTGAGGACAGCCAGTTTATGCCACAGGGAAGATGCCACCAGGTTGTTGATTATCAGCACCCTCCCTCTATATGACACTTGGGACAGGAGCCACCTCCACCTGGCCAGTCTTGACACCACTGCCTGTGACAGCCCCTCCCAGTTCTTCCTGACCCACCTCTCCGAGCCCAGGTACACCCCCAAACTTCACCCCCCTGTTAGTGGGTTGACACTACATTATAACTCTAACACCGTTCACACATTTATACTGTATTTGGGGTGAAATCCTTTAGTCTTTATTCTTAAAATACAGCCAACAGCCTATTGCTCTGATTCCTGGACATGTACAATCGATCAAGCCGGGCTGCACTCACCCTAGCCCCAAAGACCTTCACCCATGTATACTGTCTTGTGTTGGGATGTCTAGTTCTCCAAACATCCACTAGGTCAAACTGATTAATGATGTCCCTTAACACCCCCACTGAGCCTGAATGAGGCTCCTCCCCATTTCTGTCTTTCGTAAAATCCATCGTACAGTTCCAGTCCCCGCCGACCACCAGCGTCTCCTCAGGCGATATCTGTGAGAGTTCCTGTCTAAGACACCCAAATAGAAGCCCCCTCTCTCTCCCTGTGTTAGGCGCATACATATTCATAAAGACAAAACCCCGGTTGTTAATTTCTGCTTTTACTACAAGCAGTCTACCCCTACACACCTCTTTTGAGGAGCACATTTTTACAGACAGACCCGGTACAAAAAGGACTGCCACCCCTGCACTAACATTTGTCCCATGGCTCAGCACACTTGCCCCTTTCCACCAGAGCCCCCAATCAACTTCATTCACCACATCGCTATGCGTCTCCTGCAGAAACAACACCTGTACTTTTTTTTGTTTTACATATTCACTCAACACACTCCTCTTTCCCGCATCTCTGGCGCCATTAATATTAAGCGAGCCTACCCAAAGAGTCCCCATAAGAGGTGGGAGAAAAGCCAGCAGAGAAAGAGACCAATAGCAAAGCTCAAAAAGCCCCAGTGCAAGAAAGAAAACGTTAATCTAAACAGTGTCTGAAGGTAGACTTTTACGCACGATTGTGACCCACTTCCTCAACCTAAACCGTTTCCTGGGACACCATGCCCCTCATTTTTCATAGAATGTTGTACTGATCTTACAAACTTTCCTGGATCGCAAAACAATGCCTAAAGATTAACTTTTTTCCCCTTAGTCTCATTCAGGAACCTTGACAGTTCCCTCACTGTGTACTTTGACCCCTCTGGCTGACTGGCTGTCAGCTCTGGACCCATTGAGGAGGAGTCTGAAAATAAATCCTACTCATAGTCTTCCTCCTCAGACTCACCTTCCTCCTCCTCGTCTCCATCTCCCAACGTGACCACCTGCCCTTCCTCTCTAGTCAGGGCCTCCTCCCCCGAACCAACCAGCCTCTCCCCTCCCACCTCCTTTCTTCTCCCCCTTTTTCCTCTTCCGCTTGACACCCTCCTCCACCCCCCTGGTCGCTTACCCTTCCCCACTATACTCTCCTCATCACTAGCATAACCTGACTAAGCCCAGCCTCATCTACACCACCATCCATGACATGACTAGACCCCGTCTCAGCTACACCACCATCCATGACATGACTAGACCCAGCCTCATCTACACCACCATCTATAGCATGACTAGACCCAGCCTCATCTACACCACCATCTACAGCATGACTAGACCCAGCCTCATCTACACCACCATCTATAGCATGACTAGACCCAGCCTCATCTACACCACCATCTATAACATGACTAGACCCAGCCTCATTTACCCCACCATCTATAGCATGACTAGACCCAGCCTCATCTACACCACCATCTATAGCATTAGACCCAGCCTCATCTACACCACCATCTATAGCATTAGACCCAGCCTCATTTACCCCACCATCTATAGCATGACTAGACCCAGCCTCATCTACACCACCATCTATAGCATGACTAGACCCAGCCTCATCTACACCACCATCTATAGCATGACTAGACCCAGCCTCATCTACACCACCATCTATAGCATGACTAGACCCAGCCTCATCTACACCACCATCTATAGCATGACTAGACCCAGCCTTATCTACACCACCATCTATAGCATGACTAGACCCAGCCTCATCTACACCACCATCTATAGCATGACTAGACCCAGCCTCATCTACACCACCATCTATAGCATGACTAGACCCAGCCTCTGCTGCCTGCGTCTCATGGCCCCCTGCACGTTGACCTCGATTTCCCCCACTGGTGCTTGAACCCTCACCTTGTCTACGGCCTTTATGTGGGCACGCAAAGCTCTTATGCCCCAAATCCCCACACTCAAAGCTCTTATGCCCCAAATCCCCCCACACTCAAAGCTCTTATGCCCCAAATCCCCACACTCAAAGCTCTTATGCCCCAAATCCCCACACTCAAAGCTCTTATGCCCCAAATCCCCACACTCAAAGCTCTTATGCCCCAAATCCCCACACTCAAAGCTCTTATGCCCCAAATCCCCCCACACTCAAAGCTCTTATGCCCCAAATCCCCACACTCAAAGCTCTTATGCCCCAAATCCCCACACTCAAAGCTCTTACGCCCCAAATCCCCAGACTCAAAGCTCTTATGCCCCAAATCCCCACACTCAAAGCTCTTACGCCCCAAATCCCCACACTCAAAGCTCTTATGCCCCAAATCCCCACACTCAAAGCTCTTATGCCCCAAATCCCCCCACACTCAAAGCTCTTATGCCCCAAATCCCCACACTCAAAGCTCTTATGCCCCAAATCCCCCCACTCAAAGCTCTTATGCCCCAAATCCCCCCACTCAAAGCTCTTATGCCCCAAATCCCCCCACTCAAAGCTCTTATGCCCCGAATCCCCCCACTCAAAGCTCTTATGCCCCAAATCCCCCCACTCAAAGCTCTTATGCCCCAAATCCCCCCACTCAAAGCTCTTATGCCCCAAATCCCCCCCACTCAAAGCACCGTAGACTATCTGTGCTGGCAAACCCTGCATAGAGCCCGTCCCCATGCCTCACTTTAAAATGCACATTTAACTGTTGCTCATTGTTATTCAGAAACATGAACACTTGCCTCCGGAACGAAACAACATGCTTGACAGCATCTGACTGAAAACCTGCCGACAGTACATAAAAACCACTAGCAAACTTACCAAAACGACTCAACTCCTTCCTGATTTGATCATCCGTAATAAACGGAGGCAAATTTGCAACTACCACCCTAGTCAAAGGGGTAGAAAGAGGAGAAATTGGCAGCAACACACCCCTTACAAATATACCACTAGAAATGAGCCTACCCACCAAATTTGCTATTTTCATAAACACAACCACAGCTTTGTTCATTCTGGATGCGGAATGTATAAATTCAGCTCCTACCCGTTCGCGAGCAGAACCTCCTCCACCTTAATTCCATTCTCAGGAACACACCTGAATCCATGCCGTAACGACAGCGTCTCCTCCGCGCTAGGCTGCGAAGCCATCGCTAGGCTGCTAGGCTGCGAAGCCATCGCTCACACCTCACCGTTTCAAAACCCCAGGAAACTAAACCTCTGTCCTCTTCCTCTCTAACTTTGAAAATAAAACTGTGGGTACCGTTAAAACAAACAGTGCATTAACCCTCCACCATAGAAAAGAGAAATTGAAAGGAAAAACCAAGGAAAGAAACAAGAAATAAGTTAGGACAAGCCCTCCACACCAAACACTCAAACTCCAAAAAACTCCCAGCATGCACTGAGAGAGAGAGAGAGAGAGAGAGATTTTGACTCAATTTGGCATGAGGGTCTGCTATACAAATTAATGGAAAGTGGGGTTGGGGGAAAAACATACAACATTATAAAATCCATGTACACAAACAACAAGTGTGCGGTTAAAATTGGCAAAAAACACACATTTCTTTCCACACGACCGTGGGGTGAGACAGGGATGCAGTTTAAGCCCCACCCTCTTCAACATATATATCAACGAATTGGCGAGGGCACTAGAACAGTCTGCAGCACCCGGTCTCACCCTACTAGAATCTGAAGTAAAATGTCTACTGTTTGCTGATGATCTGGTGCTTCTGTCACCAACCAAGGAGGGCCTACAGCAGCACCTAGATCTTCTGCACAGATTCTGTCAGACCTGGGCCCTGACAGTAAATCTCAGTAAGACAAAAATAATGGTGTTCCAAAAAAGGTCCAGTTGCCAGGACCACAAATACAAATTCCATCTAGACACCGTTGCCCTAGAGCACACAAAAAACTATACATACCTCGGCCTAAACATCAGCGCCACAGGTAACTTCCACAAAGCTGTGAACGATCTGAGAGACAAGGCAAGAAGGGCCTTCTATGCCATCAAAAGGAACATAAAATTTGACATACCAATTAGGATCTGGCTAAAAATACTTGAATCAGTTATAGAACCCATTGCCCTTTATGGTTGTGAGGTCTGGGCTCCACTCACCAACCAAGAATTCACAAAATGGGACAAACACCAAATTGAGACTCTGCATGCAGAATTCTGCAAAAATATCCTCAGTGTACAACGAAAAACACCAAATAATGCGTGCAGAGCAGAATTAGGCAGATACCCGCTAATTATCAAAATCCAGAAAAGAGCCGTTAAATTCTATAACCACTTAAAAGGAAGCAATTCCCAAACCTTCCATAACAAAGCCATCACCTACAGAGAGATGAACCTGGAGAAGAGTCCCCTAAGTAAGCTGGTCCTGGGGCTCTGTTCACAAACACAAACAGACCCCACAGAGCCCCAGGACAACAACAACAACACAATTAGACCCAACCAAATCATGAGAAAACAAAAAGAGAATTACTTGACACATTGGAAAGAACAAACAAAAAAACAGAG
The DNA here is from genome assembly GCF_964263955.1 of Coregonus lavaretus. Taxonomy (NCBI): domain Eukaryota; kingdom Metazoa; phylum Chordata; class Actinopteri; order Salmoniformes; family Salmonidae; genus Coregonus; species Coregonus lavaretus. The sequence goes on along the minus strand of NW_028163046.1, from coordinate 31,987 downwards.
CAAACTAGAATGCTATTTGGCCCTAAACAGAGAGTACACAGTGGCAGAATACCTGACCACTGTGACTGACCCAAACTTAAGGAAAGCTTTGACTATGTACAGACTCAGTGAGCATAGCCTTGCTATTGAGAAAGGCCGCCGTAGGCAGACCTGGCTCTCAAGAGAAGACAGGCTATGTGCACACTGCCCACAAAATGAGGTGGAAACTGAGCTGCACTTCCTAACCTCCTGCCAAATGTATGACCATATTAGAGACACATATTTCCCTCAGATTACAGCGATCCACAAAGAATTCGAAAACAAACCCAATTTTGATAAACTCCCTTATCTACTGGGTGAAATACCACAGTGTGCCATCACAGCTGCAAGATTTGTGACCTGTTGCCACAAGAAAAGGGCAATCAGTGAAGAACAAACACCATTGTAAATACAACCCATATTTATGTTAATTTATTTTCCCATTTGTACTTTAACTATTTGCACATTGTTACAACACTGTATATAGACACAATGACATTTCAAAGGTCTTTATTCTTTTGGAACTTCTGAGTGTAATGTTTACTGTTAATATTTATTGTTTATTTCACTTTTGTTTACTATCTACTTCACTTGCTTTGGCAATGTTAACATACGTTTCCCATGCCAATAAAGCCCTTAAATTGAAATTGAATTGAGAGCATGTAGTAATAATTATATATATATATATATACATACATACACACACACACACAGTGGGGGAAAAAAGTATTTAGTCAGCCACCAATTGTGCAAGTTCTCCCACTTAAAAAGATGAGAGAGGCCTGTAATTTTCATCATAGGTACACGTCAACTATGACAGACAAATTGAGAAAAAAAACTTTCCAGAAAATCACATTGTAGGATTTTTTATGAATTTATTTGCAAATTATGGTGGAAAATAAGTATTTGGTCACCTACAAACAAGCAAGATTTCTGGCTCTCACAGACCTGTAACTTCTTCTTTAAGAGGCTCCTCTGTCCTCCACTCGTTACCTGTATTAATGGCACCTGTTTGAACTTGTTATTAGTATAAAAGACACCTGTCCACAACCTCAAACAGTCACACTCCAAACTCCACTATGGCCAAGACCAAAGAGCTGTCAAAGGACACCAGAAACAAAATTGTAGACCTGCACCAGGCTGGGAAGACTGAATCTGCAATAGGTAAGCAGCTTGGTTTGAAGAAATCAACTGTGGGAGCAATTATTAGGAAATGGAAGACATACAAGACCACTGATAATCTTCCTCGATCTGGGGCTCCACGCAAGATCTCACCCCGTGGGGTCAAAATGATCACAAGAACGGTGAGCAAAAATCCCAGAACCACACGGGGGGACCTAGTGAATTACCTGCAGAGAGCTGGGACCAAAGTAACAAAGCCTACCATCAGTAACACACTACACCGCCAGGGACTCAAATCCTGCAGTGCCAGACGTGTCCCCCTGCTTAAGCCAGTACATGTCCAGGCCCGTCTGAAGTTTGCTAGAGTGCATTTGGATGATCCAGAAGAGGATTGGGAGAATGTCATATGGTCAGATGAAACAAAAATATAACTTTTTGGTAAAAACTCAACTTGTTGTGTTTGGTGGACAAAGAATGCTGAGTTGCATCCAAAGAACACCATACCTACTGTGAAGCATGGGGGTGGAAACATCATGCTTTGGGGCTGTTTTTCTGCAAAGGGACCAGGACGATTGATCCGTGTAAAGGAAAGAATGAATGGGGCCATGTATCATGAGATTATGAGTGAAAACCTCCTTCCATCAGCAAGGGCATTGAAGATGAAACGTGGCTGGGTCTTTCAGCATGACAATGATCCCAAACACACCGCCCGGGCAACGAAGGAGTGGCTTCGTAAGAAGCATTTCAAGGTCCTGGAGTGGCGTAGCCAGTCTCCAGATCTCAACCCCATAGATCTTTGGAGGGAGTTGAAAGTCCGTGTTGCCCAGCGACAGCCCCAAAACATCACTGCTCTAGAGGAGATCTGCATGGAGGAATGGGCCAAAATACCAGCAACAGTGTGTGAAAACCTTGTGAAGACTTACAGAAAACGTTTGAACTGTGTCATTGCCAACAAAGGGTATATAACAAAGTATTGAGAAACTTTTGTTAATGACCAAATACTTATTTTCCACCATAATTTGCAAATAAATTCATTAAAAATCCTACAATGTGATTTTCTGGATTTTTCTTTCTCATTTTGTCTGTCATAGTTGACGTGTACCTATGATGAAAATTACAGGCCTCTCTCATATTTTTAAGTGGGAGAACTTGCACCATTGGTGGCTGACTAAATACTTTTTTCCCCCACTGTATATATAATGTGTAATGCATGCAGGACAGAATTGGACGCTTTCCAGTAGTAATGAAAATACAGAAAAAATTGTGTCTACATCTAAATTCAAGTCCAAATTCAAGTCTCCAATTTAAAGCACTTCAAACCTAAGAGCTGAGCCCAGAAACGAGCACTCTCAGTCAGCTGGTGTTGGACCTAACCAACAAATCTGACACCAGCACTACTTAAAAATAAATAATTCAAATAAACAAAATCATGAACCAATCGAAGGACTTATTTTTACAACATTGGAAAAATGAAACAAAATCCCAAAGCCGACTAAATTGCTATCTGGCCCTAAACAGAGAATACGAACAGGCAGATTATCTCTACTCTGTCAGAGATACGAAGCAGATACAGATCCTTCCCAAGTACTGGCTGAGTGACCACCAATTGGCAATAGAAACCGGCAGACATAAAAAGACATGGCTACCCAAAGAGGAGCGTGTATGTGGTCACTGCACAACAGGGGAGGTAGAAACAGAGATTAACTTTCTCCTTTACTGTGAGAAATATTCCTCACCAAGAGATTAATTATTCACAGAAATTACTACATTTATTAAACCCAGAGGAAAAACAAAAAGTACTCATGGGTGAAGGAGCAACGGCTCCTCTTGCAGTCAAATATATATTTCCCTGCCATAGCCTGAGGGACACTGAATAATAACATCTGCATAGTAAACAGTAACTTACATATTATTAGTATTAATATTGTTATTATTCCAAATAGTAGTGGTACGGGTTGTAGGGGTGATGGTAATGATAGCAGTTTAATGATGGTGGTAGTAGTAGTAGTAGTAGTAGTAGTAGTAGTAGTAGTAGTAGTAGTAGTAGTAGTAGTAGTAGTAGTAGTAGCAGTAGTAGCAGTAGTAGCAGTAGTAGCAGTAGTAGCAGTAGTAGTAGTACTGATGTAATGGTGAGGATGACAGTTAGTTATAAGTTAGTTATAGTTTCATTTTCTATGTTTAGCCTTTTATATTTATTATATTTCTGCTATTGACTGTTACCATCTTATTGTTATTATTTATTTATTTTCTGTATTATTATTTACTTTTTTGTTCTTTTTCTTTATTTGTATTATTATTTACTACCATTTTATATTATTCTTCTTCTTCATTGTTTTATTACAATGTACAGTACCAGTCAAAAGTTTGGACACACCTACTCATTCAAGGGTTTTTCTTTATTTGTACTATTTTCTACATTGTAGAATAATAGTGAAGATATCAAAACTATGAAATAACACATGGAATCATGTAGTAACCCAAAATAAGTGTTAAACAAATCAAAATATGTTTTATATTTGAGATTCTTCAAAGTAGCCACCCTTTGCCTTGATGACAGCTCTGCACACTCTTGGCATTCTCTCAACCAGCTTCATGAGGTAGTCACCTGGAATGCATTTCAATTAACAGGTGTGCCTTCCAAAAGTTAATTTATGGAATTTCTTTCCTTCTCAATGCGTTTGAGCCAATCAGTTGTGTTTTGACAAGGTAGGGTTGGTATACAGAAGATAGCCCTGTTTGGTAAAAGACCAAGTCCATATTATGGCAAGAACAGCTCAAATAAGCAAAGAGAAACAACAGTCCATCATTACTTTGAGACATGAAGGACGGTCAATAAGGAACATTTCAAGAATTTTGAAAGTTTCTTCAAGTGCAGTCGCAAAAACCATCAAGCTCTCATGAGGACCGCCACAGGAATGGAAGACCCAGAGTTACCTCTGCTACAGAGGATAAGTTCATTAGAGTTACCAGCCTCAGAAATTGCAGCCCAAATAAATGCTTCAGAGTTCAAGTAACAGACACATCTCAACATCAACTGTTCAGAGGGGACTGTGTGAATCAGGCCTTCATGGTCGAATTGCTGCAAAGAAACCACTACTAAAAGGACACCAATAAGAAGAAGAGACCTGCTTGGGCCAAGAAACACGAGCAATGGACATTAGACCGGTGGAAATTTGTCCTTTGGTCTGGAGTCCAAATTTGAGATTTTTGGTTCCAACCGCTGTGTCTTTGTGAGACGCGGTGTGGGTGAACGGATGATCTCCGCATGTGTATTTCCCACCGTAAAGCATGGAGGAGGAGGTGTTATGGTGTGGGGGTGCTTTGCTGGTGACACTGTCTGTGATTTATTTAGAATTCAAGGCACACTTAACCAGCATGGCTACCACAGCATTCTGCAGCGATACGCCATCCCATCTGTTTTGGGCTTAGTGGGACTATCATTTGTTTTTCAACAGGCCAATGACCCAACACACCTCCAGGCTGTGTAAGTGCTATTTTACCAAGAAGGAGAGTGATGGAGTGCTGTATCAGATGACCTGGCCTCCACAATCCCCCGACCTCAACACAATTGAGATGGTTTGGGAAGAGTCGGACGGCAGAGTGAAGGAAAAGCAGCCAAGAAGTGCTCAGCATATGTGGGAACTCCTTCAAGACTGTTGGAAAAGCATTCCAGGTGAAGCTTGTTGAGAGAATGCCAAGAGTGTGCAAAGCTGTCATCAAGGCAAAGGGTGGCTATTTGAAGAATCTAAAATATATTTTGATTTGTTTAACACTTTTCTGTTTACTACATGATTCCATATTTGTTATTTCATAGTTTTGTTGTCTTCACTATTATTCTATAATGTAAAAAATAGTAAAAAGAAAAGAAAAACCCTTGAATAAGTAGGTGTGTCCAAACTTTTGACTGGTAGTGTTTATTGTCTACATTGTTGCTTTGGCAATATTGACGCAATGTTTTTCATGCCAATAAAGCAGATTGAATTTGAATTTGAGAGAGAGGGGTTATTACATTTACATTTTAGTCATTTAGCAAACGCTCAAACGACTTACAGTGACACACACACACCATGCCTGCTGTCTGAGGGGTCCCTCAGGAGGGGTCCCTCAGGAAGGGTTTAGTGACGCAGTTAGTAGGCACTGTTTCCTACAGTCATCACAAACCACAGCTACACACAACAATCTACCCTTGCAGGACTTGATATAAGCTACATCAACAGTGGGTCATGTTTGCATGTGCAACATTGTGTTTCATCACCACTCAAAAATTATTGATAGTTACGCAGATGTTCGACTTTACGTCGATCACAAGTGACGTCTGGAGTTCTCCACACCCCACAATCGACCAATCAGGATGCAGGAAAATTAAACGTCACTACTTAGCAGTGATCAACTACTGATATCTGCATGTAATATCAAACACGCATATCAAAGTAACTAGCTAACTAATTCAAAACGAAGGCAACGTTACTTGGGTTCCAGAATAGCAAAATAATGATAAATTAGCATGCTAGCTAACTATTTTGCCAGTGGGTGCTAAACAAACCTGAAAACGTTTCCAAGCTGGCTAGCTTACTTGCTAGTTATATAATGACAACATGCAAAACAATAATGTTATTTAGAAATTACATTTGGATGGATGTGCATTGCATTGCATATATTCAACTAATGAATGTGTGCTAAAGGACGTTTAGCTTGCTAGCCACAAGTAACGTTAGCTAACTTATGGCTGAAATGTCAAACAACAATTCCTCACATTGGTTAGCTATAAAATGTCTTAACTCACATTGACTCTGAACGCCCTCTGCTGAAGGAGCTTTGCTGCTTTCAATCCAGTCGTTTGACGGATTGCATGAGAACAGATCCCATACATGTTCTTAACACCTCTAACCGTCGCCATCTTGTTCACTGTTTAGTTAGCTAGCTCCCTCTGCTAGTTGCGAATTACAGGAGCTAGCAGCTCATGTTTAAATTACGACCAATCGATTGACCTCAACTAGTGGATCTGAAATAATTGGGTTGGTCTCAGCAGCGCCATGAAACCGCGATCTGGTAGGCTACAAGCGCTTCGGTTTTATTGCTTACACCTAACAATTTATTTGAGATCTGCGATACAGACAAAGGCGGGCACTTGGGTAATGCCGTCATCGTTGAGCACCCAAAATATTACAAAAGCAAAGCTACGTCAAATCTCTGCGACAGTCTTCTTGTTTTCTCTTTACACGATGGAGGCGTGTGGATCTTTGAGTCCTACTTTGAGGGAGTTTGGCTGCGAACAGAATTTACTATCACGACCTGATGGCTCGTCGTCCTTTGTCCAAGGTATGTTAGCAGTATATCAGAAGAAGATATCGTAAAAAAAGGAAATGTACATGGTATGAAACTATCCCGTAGCAGCTCTCACGCTGCCCCCCGTGTTGGCCAACAAGACAGAAGTGACCTACTCATCCAAGCTGTGCAGTGTTCCATCACTTTGTCTCAGATATGGACTATGTTGATGTGTGTTTCATTGGGTGTGTCTTTCTGCAGGAGACACCAGTGTATTAGCAGGAGTGTATGGCCCGGCTGAGGTGAAAGTCAGTAAGGAGATCTATGACAGAGCTACCCTAGAGGTGGTGATGCAGCCCAAAGTGGGACTACCAAGTGAGTAAGGAATCTTCTTTTTTGGGATTAGGGTTGGCAGATGGCATCCAACGTTTAAGGTGCGCACACTGCCATCTACTGTACAGGAGTGTGAGGCCAGTCACGTCCTACCTACATTACATGTTCTTCATTAGTCCTGTTCCCCTAAGAAAGTGAAACAGCCAGCCTCTCTAACCCTCCCCCAGCCTCTCTAACCCTCCCCCAATCTCTCCCTATCTACCAGGGATGCACCGATATGACATTTTGGGCCGACACCGATATCCAATATTTTCCTTGCCAAAAAACCCGATACCGATATTAAAACATTTTAGTGGCCTTTTTAAGCATTCTAGTACAGTTAAATAGTTGAAACGGTGTCATTTGTTCAGTTAGGAACAGATTGTTTAATAACCTGTATTAATATTTTATTTTATCGCACAACAGATATTCATGACACAAATATTTTAGCTGCCCCCCCCCCACCCCCCGTGTTACAAAGATGGTTCAGTTGTTAGTGGCTCTTCTTACTATCCAATATTGACTGTATGGAGAAACTTAAAAATGCTTTGAAATAAATATTGGTTTAAACTAAAATGCAGTTAATCATTTTAGCTTTAACTGCTTGAAAAAACGTCTGTCTCTAGGCTACGTCATAAACTGCTATAAATGGCACAACTTCCAAATGTGCTCAACTGACCTGACAGGGAAAATGCGAGCAAATTTACAACATCTCATCTTTCATTTAGGACATTTTTTAAAATAAACAAAAGAACAAAACTGCTGTTTTAAATTAAAATGTTGACCTATAGCAGCCATGAATAAACAACAGAAAAGCCATTGGGCTTAGTCCATTTTTTTTCAGTGACTCTAGATGGCTGGGTTACAATATGACTGCCCATTTACAATTTTAGCATTTGGGGGAGGTTTTTCTTCACAAAGAGGACCTGCTCGGCTTTGTCACGAGTCTGTTTCTTTTTTCGTCTACAATGTGTGAAGCTGCACTGAAAAGTCGCTCACTGTCCACACTAGTACAGGGAGCACCAAGATACTTGCGCGCAGCTTTAGCTAAGATGGGGAAACGGTGCTTGTTACTGCTCCAGTATCCAAGTGCATCTTCATTCCTGGAGGGGAGGGTTAGGCATAGATCAACGTTGGCCGATGTAGTAAGTCTCTCTCTCTCTCTCACAGAGATATACACACACTGACCAAAAAGTTATTTTGTTGGCATTTACGTATGTCCCCATTTTCCCAGTAAAACATAATCAAAAGCTATTTCTTTTCACGTACTTGCTGTGCTGTTTCGTTGTTCATTTCTTCAGTCGTTCCATTGTCAACCAGGATTTCATCAAACATATTCAAGCAGTGACGTTTCAGCTCTGTCTCTCCGTGGCCTCTTCTGTCGTGGTTCCTCTCTCTCGGTGCGTACTGTCAGTGTCCGTTTCCATCTTGTCCAGCTGTGTCTGGAACATTTCACCTAAAGCCTGTTTCTTGCCTGCATCGAAGTAGCGGTCCTTGTACCTAGCATTGAGCACGGTGGCGACACCGTAAAGAGGCTGAGAGAATGCCACCGAATCGCTTGTTCACAGCCTCTAGTAGAGAACTTTTGCAAGTTTTAACCCCACGGTCTGTGTCGGCAGCTTTGTTGAGCAGGCGTTTCAATGCCATGACAGAGGGTATCACGTCTGCTGCAGACGCCAAATGTCAGTCGTGAAGCTAATAGCAGTGACGCCCATAGCAAGTAGCTCATTGATGTGCGTTTCAACAAAACTGTGTAACTCCGGTAGGGCAACATCTGAAAAATAGCGCCTACTTGGTAGTGTGTACCGGGGCTCGACCAGTCGGCGAAAGCCAACATCATCCACGACAGAGAACGGTTGCTTGTCAAGGGCAATGAATGCTATTATCTTGGCGTTAATGGATTTCGCCTTTTGAGTTGTCTCGCTGAAATATTCTTAATCTTTCAAATGACTGCTTGACTTGAACTTGTTTAGTTGTTGGAAGTGTGCGCTTAGTTTTTTACAGTTTTTGTTCTAAGTAGTTGCTGAACGTCTGAGGGTGATGCACTGTTACGAACCCCGTGGCTTTAAACGTCTAGGGTGGATGGACATGAGACCCGTAACATAATTCATGCAAATTAGGATGATGACATGGCACAGTGAGAACGAAAAACTACACGACAACCATAACCTACCGTCAAACATAAATGTTTATTTGTGAACACACGGTAAAGGTTTGGGAAAAAGGGCTGAGCAGGACCCAAGAAATGAAACAATAGTGTAAAACACCCCTAAACTGATCTTGCCTGCCTCAAGAACCGCTAAGCTACTGCTAATCATACAAAAATACAGTGGGTGGTCCGCTCAGGTCTAACTAGTGTTTATAGACAGTTCTTTCTACGGGAAATGTATGCCCAAGGGCAGCTAGCTCAAACTCCCCTTTTCCCAGAAACACAAAGTTACCAAACAGAGTAACCAGCAAATTAATGAGTACTCTAAACACAGGACATCACAGTATCCATTACTCATATACAGAAATTAGTCTCTAACAAAATTACCAAACAGAGTAACCAGCAACTTAGTGAGTAAAAAAAACAGGACACTACAGTATCCATACTCACATACGGAAATAGTCTCTCTAAACAAACACAACTGACTGGTTTTTATACAATGGGATGTGTGATTGCAACACCAGCAACAGGTGGTGCAATGCAGAGGAATGTTCACTGATTGGTCCACCTTAGCAATCAGCAGACACCTCAACGACCACCAATCAGGAACATACAGGACACCTGTGATTAGGGCAGAAGGAGAGGAAAAACACAAAAAGACACAGGATACCTGTATCCGTAACATGCACTTTCAAATGAGTAATTAGGTTTGTGGTATTGAAAGATTACACTTTCTTTCCTCCTCTGGAAATAATAGCAGCACAAACGTTGCATATGGCCTTTCTGTCATCTTCTTTTGAAACTTCAGAATAGATCCACACAGCAGACATTGTGGGCTAGGTTAGGAATGCTGTGTTGCACTGTATTTTTCCTGGCGTCATTACGTCATCTACCAACGTTATACAGGTATACACGTCCGCTTTGACATCGGTGTTAAACTATACATAGAGCCGATGTTGACATTTTCTGCTAATATCGGCCTATACCGATAGATCGTGCATCCCTACGATCTACGTCATACAGTTCACAAAATATCAACACATTCTCCACTAACCACACAGACCTGTTTCATGTATCCCTCTCATCCACAACGTGGCATTCAAACCTGTGCCCAAACCGTAGTCTACTCCACAACTTCCTCTCTTCTACATCCCATAGCCCCCACCTCTTACTTTACTGACCGGTGCACGCGATAACATTGCCTCCCCTTACTACCAGCGTCCCACTCCCTTTGAGTGAGGAATCATATCATATTTAAGTGATAATGCCCGAGAAGCTGGTGTTTGGAGGATATATTGGCACGGGTGGTGTTAGGCCCGTGACGCCGTCACTTGTTATATTACACCTACAGGATGCACTTACACACAACACCACAAGATGGCAGTGTCAGACCTAATTTTTGTTCTTCCTCAGGTGTCAGAGAGCGAGCCAGAGAGCAGTGTGTGAGGGAAACATGCGAGGCAGCTCTTCTCTCCACCCTTCATCCACGCTCCTCCCTCACACTCATCCTCCAAGTGGTCCATGATGATGGTTCAGTATCCTTTAGTGAAATAACATCCCCCCTGCGTGCGTGTTATTGTCCCATTGCAGTGTTTTATTTATTTTTTATTTGGTCATTTAGCAGACGCTCTTATCCAGAGCGATTTACAGGAGCAATTAGGGTTAAGTGCCTTGCTCAAGGGCACATCGACAGATTTTTCACCTAGTCGGCTCGGGGATTAGAACCAGCGACCTTTCGGTTACTGGCACAACGCTCTTAACCACTAAGCTACCTGGTTTCCCTTTACTCTAAGGTCTGAGCTTTTCCTCGTGTTGCACTAAGACTGCAGTCAGGCGTTTTTAATCAGCCTGTGAAGTGGTCTTCCGTGCCCTCAGTCCCCTTCCACCCAACATCCTGGGGCACCTTGCACTCCCTGAATTCACTAATTCAGAGACCGTGGACTTCAGGTCTGTGGAGAAGGTGCCGAGAACGGAACAGGAGATTAGTGTTTTATTATAATTATTCTTATTCCTGCTGTGTGTCAGTAGTGTTCCTTAACCCCCTCACCCCCAGCTGTTGTCCTGCTTTCTGAACTCAGCCTGTATGGCCCTGATGGACGCAGGCCTGCCTATGAGCTGCCTGTTCGCTGGGGTCACCTGTGCCATCGATACAGATGGACAGGTCATTACCGACCCCAATTCAGCACAGGAGAAGGTAGATGATTGTTCTAGCAGAAAAACATGGCTATTCCCACCAGATGACCCCAGCTTTAAATTCAAATTAGTTTTTTGCTTTTTATATTACGTTCATTTCCTTTTATTCCACATTCTAGAAAATGTTTTTTCTATAAAATTCTATTCATACCTTTTGTATGTGCAGCGTTGTAAGACCTGCATCACATTGGGTAGTACACCCTATTGACCCTGAAACTACTGCTTTGCGTTTCCTCTCTCAGGAAAGTCGAGCTTTGATGACCTTCGCTATTGACAGTACCGAGCGCAGAGTGATGATGTCATCCACCAGAGGATCTTTTACAGTTCATGAGGTCAGTAAATATCCACATCTTAAATCACACATTTCTTTTCAGTGGTGTTTGGAAGAATGGTGTGTGTGTGTATATATATATATATATATTTTTTTGTCATCACCAAAGCACCAGCAGTGGTGTTGAGTGGTTTGTAGTTAACTGCTCTAAACAAACTGACTTTTCATAAAGCCAACAGGTGGCCTAGCCGTTAGAGCGTTGGGCCAGTAACCGCAAGGTCGCTAGTTCAAATCCCCAACTCTGTCGATGTGCCAAGGCATTTAACCCTAATTGCTCCAGGGTCATGGTTGATAATGGAAGACCCTGGTTGTGACCCCGCTCTCCGAGGGTGTCTGAGAGCGAGTGGGATATGAAAAAATTGCACTTCCAATTCACGCAAAAGTATTAATATACTTGTACATGTGTGAAAAAGGACAACTATAAGCACCCACTTAATTATTAATTAATTAGCCTATGGTGATATCACATTGATCAAATCAAAGTTAATTCATCACCTTCCATATGAAAAAAATACTATACTATGCTCTAAATACTGTAGTATTACTATATTTATATACTATAGTATTTACTGCAGTGTTTATGTGGACATGGCTAGTATACTGTAGTAAAGTTTACTATATATATATATATACACACACACACACACTGTAGTGTATATACTATAGTAATTACTGTAGTATTTACTATAGTGTTTTATCATCTTTGACATAGAAGTGGGGGCTTTTTCCTTGAGGAAACCTTCTGGGTTAATACTAAGAATTTTCCATAACCTGTAGGTAGATAGGACTGGGGTCTGAACAGATAGAGAAGAGCAGAAGCTCTGAACTATGACCTGTAAGGAACACAATATATGGTCTGTACTTGGCATGTTGGTTTCTCACTTATGGTTGGCTCACATAGTGATATGGGAATGGGTGGAGTATATGCTAATTTAAAAAAACTGTAGTATGTGTGTATATATGAGTAAACATTACTACAGTATACAAGCCATGTCCACATAAACACTGCAGTAAATACTACAGTATTATACACAAAAAACACTGTAGTAATTACTATAGTGTATATACACACTAGTGTTTTTTTTGTGTATAATACTGTAGTATTTAATATATTATTCTACAGTATACTAAACAATTCTATAGTAAGCACCACATGATTTAGGGATACTACAGAGTGTGTTATATAATTATTCAGTATACTAATATTCTATAGTAAACTAGTATTTTTTTTAAATGTGGTCTACACAGTTTTACAGCAGGTATAAACAGTACAGTGGAATGCTGACTTGCAAGTTCCCTCAACAGTGCACTACAAATAACAATAATCAATAGCCAATCAATATCCATCCCCCATACCTCTGTCTTTCTCCCAATAGCTGCAGCAGTGTATTGCCGTCAGCCAGAACGCATCAGACAAGATTTTCCAGTTCTACAGAGATTCTGTCAGACGAAGGTATTCGAAGACACTCTGATTATCGAGGATTCTGCATCTTCTTTTTTTACAGACCAAACCGCTTGTGTTTTTTAATAAAATATTTGGAACTGGTAAAAAAAAAAATCGCCTTTTCTTGTTCTTGCACTTTAAAGAATTGATATTAACTTAATGAAACCAACAACACAAAATGAACCAAAATATTAATGATATTGTCAAACATGGAAAGGAAAGCTACGTGTTTAGTCAAGTGCCTTTATTACATAGTCAGTCTTTATATGTACATTTCATAATAACACAAGGGGTTGTGAACAGCAACAGTATAGGTACACCTGATCAGCTCACTCTCATTGACCTGACCTTTCACCCCTGATCTCTGTTGACTAGACTGAATGATCAATACATGGGGTGAATCTCAAAAGTACTTCCTTGTTTTCTCCCATCTAACCCTGGCCAGTGTTGACAGACCTCCTCCGTATTGTGTTGACAGACCTCCTCCGTATTGTGTTGACAGACCTCCTCCGTATTGTGTTGACAGACCTCCTCCGTATTGTGTTGACAGACCTCCTCCGTATTGTGTGGTCTGTACAGAGGTGTCATATTCAGTGCAGTAGTATGTCACCAGTAGTGGTAGTCACACATTTAGTAGTTATGGTTTCTAAAGTGCTTTAATTAAATTATTATTATAGTGTTCTTCATTAAATCAAACTCAGTCTTGATACAACACTGATTCTCTGAAACGCACAAAACAATTCCTTTGCGTTCGCAGGAACAACAGGTGACCGCTGCTCGACCTAGATGACTAGAGGTATAAATAGAAAACGTCAGTATGTTCCAGTCTGTCGACGTTGTTTCAACGTCAGTATGTTCCAGTCTGTCGACGTTGTTTCAACGTCAGTATGTTTCAGTCTGTCGACGTTGTTTCAGGGACTCTCTTTATCGAGCAGCTGTTTCCTTTATGGCACACTGAACTGAACTCCTGGAGAACTGAGCACTGAAGTGGCTAGAGATTTTGTCACTGTTATGATCATTCCAGACAGCGAGGGTTATTGAAGCATGGAGCAAGAGAAACATAACAAAGTGCTAATTCACCATGCAGGTTGACTGATTTTAAGGTAGACTGACGGCGCCACGATCAGCACTGCAAAAATTGCGACGCCCTGACAGTCACACATTATCTGCGCATGTGCAAGGGTTCGCTTCACGCATTTACAACGTGGTATCCACTGGACCAAAACGGCTGAGAAGTTGAGCCTCGCGCTTCAAGGCTCTTAGTTGTTGCGGAAATTGACTCACTGCTGTTTTACTTTCTACGTCATATTGCTGACTCGACCTTTTTAAAGTAAAGAAGGGAAGGATACGTGGCATTAGTTATTATACAACAGGCTGTGGCCAGTGTTCCTGTCTCACCGTGGAGATTAGAAATACCAGGCTGTGTCTTTGACGTCATGTTGTGGTTTGTAACAAACTGTAAATACCCAAATAATGACATCTGCTGAATATGGAGTCCATCACTGTTTCACAGAATAATTGCTTTATGTTATGATGGCATGGTTGTTTAAACATTCCCGTCCCGTCCAGGAGAGGTGATATTGACAGCAGAGTCTCGTAGGTAGATCCCCTAAGTGTCTGCATACGGATGAGAAAATAGCCTGTCTATATTTGGGCTGCGGGGGAGAACAGTGTCCTGCAGGAGTAGCTTCTCTTAATGGAATGAGTCATCGCAGGCAGCAGGGTCTATCCCTCTCTCTCACCCCCTCTACACTCCTCTCTGCTGCCTCTCTCCCCCTCTCTGTTGCTTCTCTCTCCCCATCTCTGCTGCCTCTCTCGCTTCCTCTCTGCTGCATCTCTCCACCCTCTCTGCTGCATCTCTCTACCCTCTCTGCTGCCTCTCTCTATCTCTCTGCTGCCTCTCTCTCTCACCCTCTCTGCTGCCGCTCTCTCTGCCTCTCTCGCTTCTCTCTGCTGCCTCTCTCTCCCCCTCTCTGCTGCCTCTCTCTCCCCCTCTCTGCTGCCTCTCTCACTTCCTCTCTGCTGCCTCTCTCGCTCCCTCTCTGCTGCATCTCTCCCCCGCATCTCCACTCCTCTCTGCTACATATCTCTCATCCTCTCTGCTGCATCTCTCATCCTCTCTGCTGCATCTCTCAGCCTCTCTGCTGCATCTCTCAACCTCTCTGCTGCATCTCTCAACCTCTCTGCTGCATCTCTCAGCCTCTCTGCTGCATCTCTCCCCATCTCTGCTGTATCCCTCTACTGCATCCCTCTGCTGCATCTCTCTCCTCTCTGCTGCCTCTCTCTCCCCCTCTCTCCATTTGTTTAGAAACTGTCTTTACAGGTGCATTATGTTGTGTTATGAGTGCCATTTCTATTTGACCCTCCCTCTCTGAAGGCAAGCTGCTGTAGTGTAGAGTGCTGGATACATCCAGAGGACAGGGATTGGTGTAGTCAGTCATGGCCTACCCTGCTCCTGTGTTGTCAGGACCATTAGGATGTCCTTCCTCCCCTGAATATCCTTGTGATGGTTCTTCAGTTATCATGGTGGCCATATTAATTCATGGTGATATTTACATAATGTGATGGTTCCTCAGTCATCAGGTCCATGATCGCTCCTTCATGGTGATATTTACATAATGTGATGGTTCCTCAGTCATCAGGTCCATGATCGCTCCTTCATGGTCGGGTCAGAGGGTGACTGTGATCTTCAACATAAATCCAGGTGGTGTGTGTGTGTGTTTGTTTTGCATATGTGTGTTCATATGTATGTACAATGTTTGTTCATATTTATGTATGTATATATATTGTGTGTGTGTTCATTTAAGTGATAATGCCCTCGAAACCTGTGTTTGGAGGATATATATATATATATATATAGTTATAGCTTTGTGTCGTGACTATATCTTGTGGAAGGATGGAATAGTATGAATAAATTCATCAAAATAACGTTTTGTTATGAAAACATGTCAATCATTATTTGAATATGTTGGTAACCCGTTGTCTAAAAGTGATAATGCTCTCCAAGCCGGTGTTTGGAGGATATATTGGCACGGCTGTTGTTCGTCGAGTGCCTGCAAACCGTGCCAATATATCCTCCAAACACCGGCTTGGAGAGCATTATCACTTTTATACAACGGGTTACCAACATATTCAAATAATGATTGACATGTTTTCATAACAAAACGTTATTTTGATGAATTTATTCATACTATTTCATCCTTCCACAAGATATAGTCCCGACACAAATCTACGGTTGCTACCCAAGCCGGCTGGTCGTTCGTTATATCGGCTCGTTTGATAGAGACGCGACCCAGTCGTTCTGAATCTATGGACGCGACCCAGTCGTTCTGAATCTATGGACGCGACCCAGTCGTTCTGTATCTATGGACGCGACCCAGTCGTTCTGAATCTATGGACGCGACCCAGTCGTTCTGAATCTATGGACGCGACCCAGTCGTTCTGAATCTATGGACGCGACCCAGTCGTTCTGAATCTATGGACGCGACCCAGTCGTTCTGAATCTATGGACGCGACCCAGTCGTTCTGAATCTATGGACGCGACCCAGTCGTTCTGAATCTATGGACGCGACCCAGTCGTTCTGAATCTATGGACGCGACCCAGTCGTTCTGAATCTATGGACGCGACCCAGTCGTTCATTCTAAATGTTCCATTGTCATAATGGCTGGCAACGTTCTTATCCCTAACTCAGTCACGTCAAACAGTGCAGCCAGAATAACATTAAAGTAGCTGCATTTTCATTTGTTTAAGCGGTTTTCGAGTGACATTTATTTGGATACATCCATAACAATGAGCTAACGAGTCGCGATTTCACCTGGCATAGAAAATGTGCTCTCTTGTCAGGACACTGTTGTTCAGAGGAGCTAGCCAACAACACAGCTAACACAATCACTTCAAACTGAAGCTGGAAAGACTGCAAACTAGCTGCACTTCATTTCATTTGACCTTTTTTTTCAATTTACGTTTATTTCTATATATCCATAAAAATGATGCTCGCTGATTCATGATTTCGACTGGCTGAGAAACGCTGTCTGTCTCGTCCCGACTCGAATTTGAATATTGAAACAATGTTGCAAATGTCGTAGAGACAGACCGCAAGGTTTATACAAATCTCCGCTGTTGAAAACGAAATGTTAGTCTAAAAGAAATGTGAGAATGTCTAGAATCTCTGTATAGTGGAGATCAAGTTTATAACTTGCCTGGCTGGGCTGAGGAGACAGTGGATTGGGCAGTCAGATGGAAATAGGCATTTTAACATAATATATTTAGCCGGTGGTAACTTGTGGAATACGGTTTTAACCGATCAGCATCCAGGATTAGACCCACCCGTTGTATAAAAGTATGTATATACTGTGTGTTGGTGTGTGTATGTACTGTATGTGTGTGTTAGTATGTTTTATATACTATGTGTATATACTGTGTGTGTGTGTGTGTGTGTGTGTATATATATGTGTGTGTATATACACACACACACCGTGTGTGTGTTCTGTGGCTCCAGCCAGGGATTACGGCGGCTTCCCAGACAGATAGGAGATGAGAGCAGAGATGGCACAGATGTACGTGATGATCCCAAACACCATAGAGAGGACAGAGAGCCATAGGGCCTGGCGGGATGCTGCACCTGCCCCCTGGAAGTCCCCCTGAGCCGACGCCTTGTTGGTCTGAAACACGGAGAGGGGAGAGAGGGGGGGAGAGGGGACAGAGGGAGAGGGAGAGAGAGGGGGGGAGAGGGGACAGAGGGAGAGGGGACAGAGGGAGGGAGGACAGAGGAGAGGGAGAGGGGGAGAGGGAGAGGGGGAGAGGGAGAGGGGACAGAGGGGAGGGAGGACAGAGGAGAGGGAGGGGGGACAGAGGGAGGGAGGACAGAGGAGAGGGAGAGGGGTAGAGGGAGGGGGGACGGAGAGGGGGAGGGAGGGGGGGACAGAGGGGAGGGAGAGGGGACAGAGGGGAGAGAGGGGGGGAGAGAAAGGACAGAGGGATGGTCATAATAGAAAAGAGAAACTGTCCCTCCCTCTGTCCTCCCTCTCTCTCTCTCTCTCTCTCAATTCAAATGGCTTTATTGGTTAACATTGCCAAAGCAAGTGAAATAGATATTAACAGTAAACATCACACTCACTAAAGTTCCAAAATAATAAAGACATTTCAAATGTTGTAACAATGTGCAAATAGTTAAAGTACAAAAGGGAAAACAAATCAACATAAATATGGGTTGTATTTACAATGGTGTTTGTTCTTCACTGGTTGCCCTTATTCTTGTGGCAACAGGTCACAAATCTTGCAGCTGTGATTGCACACTGTGGTATTTCACCCAGTAGATAAGGGAGTTTATCCAAATTGGATTTGTTTTCAAATTTTTAGTGGGTCTGTGTAATCTGAAGGAAATATGTGTCTCTAATATGGCCATATATTTGGCAGAAGGTTAGGAAGTGCAGCTCAGTTTCCACCTCATTTTGTGGGCAGTGTGCACATAGCCTGTCTTCTCTTGAGAGCCAGGTCTGCCTACGGCGGCCTTTCTCAATAGCAAGGCTATGCTCACTGAGTCTGTACATAGTCAAAGCTTTCCTTAATTTTGGGTCAGTCACAGTGGTCAGGTATTCTGTCACTGTGTACTCTCTGTTTAGGGCCAAATAGCATTCTAGTTTGCTCTGTTTTTATGTTTATTCTTTCCAATGTGTCAAGTAATTCTCTTTTTGTTTTCTCATGATTTGGTTGGGTCTAATTGTGTTGTTGTCCTGGGGCTCTGTGGGGTCTGTTTGTGTTTGTGAACAGAGCCCCAGGAACAGCTTGCTTAGGGGACTCTTCTCCAGGTTCATCTCTCTGTAGGTGATGGCTTTGTTATGGAAGGTTTGGGAATCGCTTCCTTTTAAGTGGGTATAGAATTGAACGGCTCTTTTCTGGATTTTTATAATTAGCAGGTATCGGCTTAATTCTGCTCCGCATGCATTATTTGGTGTTTTCCGTTGTATACAGAGGATATTTTTGCAGAATTCTGCATGCAGTCTCAATTTGGTGTTTGTCGCATTTTGTGAATTCTTGGTTGGTGAGCGGACCCCAGACCAATGGGTTATATAACTGATTCAACTATTTTTAGCCAGATCCTAATTGGTATGTCTCTCTCTCTCTGTCCTCTCTCCCTTCCTCCAGTCTTTCAAATTTCAATCATACTGTTATACAATTACAAAATGTAAAAATATATAGTATTATGCCTTTTATTTATTTATTTTTATTTTTTTATTCCCTGAATTGAACAAACAGAATCTGACACTGATACACAGGATGAACAATAACTCTATTCACATGCTGAATTCGTATCTCTCTTTTCTCTGACAATCCCACTGCTTATGGCTCCTTCATCACTTCCTCTTCCTCCTCCCATCCAGAGCCCTTTCCCAGGGACCCCCATCCCAGAGCCCTTTCCCAGGGACCCCCATCCCAGGGACCCCCATCCCAGAGCCCTTTCCCAGGGACCCCCATCCCAGAGCCCTTTCCCAGGGACCCCCATCCCAGAGCCCTTTCCCAGGGACCCCCATCCCAGGGACCCCCATCCCAGGGACCCCCATCCCAGGGACCCCCATCCCAGAGCCCTTTCCCAGGGACCCCCATCCCAGAGCCCTTTCCCAGGGACCCCCATCCCAGGGCTCTCAACACTATTGGAAATCTATGGGCTACTTGTTATGAGTATAATGAAGGCCATTGATTGGCTGCCTGGGCCTCTGCCTCGCTGCTAGTTAGTATAATGAAGGCCATTGATTGGCTGCCTGGGCCTCTGCCTCGCTGCTAGTTAGCACTAACACACATGCTAATGGTAAATAACACTTCAAAGCCCGGGGGGGTGTAGCTCACTGGTTAGTTAACGCTGCCTGAACACTGGCTCTGGGTGACTGGATGCTAATGTCCTCTACTCTGTCTGAACACTGGCTCTGGGTGACTGGATGCTAATGTCCTCTACTCTGTCTGAACACTGGCTCTGGGTGACTGGATGCTAATGTCCTCTACTCTGTCTGAACACTGGCTCTGGGTGACTGGATGCTAATGTCCTCTACTCTGTCTGAACACTGGCTCTGGGTGACTGGATGCTAATGTCCTCTACTCTGTCTGAACACTGGCTCTGGGTGACTGGATGCTAATGTCCTCTACTCTGTCTGAACACTGGCTCTGGGTGACTGGATGCTAATGTCCTCTACTCTGTCTGAACACTGGCTCTGGGTGACTGGATGCTAATGTCCTCTACTGTCTGAACACTGGCTCTGGGTGACTGGATGCTAATGTCCTCTACTGTGTCTGAACACTGGCTCTGGGTGACTGGATGCTAATGTCCTCTACTCTGTCTGAACACTGGCTCTGGGTGACTGGATGCTAATGTCCTCTACTGTCTGAACACTGGCTCTTTGTGACTGGATGCTAATGTCCTCTACTCTGTCTGAACACTGGCTCTGGGTGACTGGATGCTAATGTCCTCTACTCTGTCTGAACACTGGCTCTGGGTGACTGGATGCTAATGTCCTCTACTCTGTCTGAACACTGGCTCTGGGTGACTGGATGCTAATGTCCTCTACTCTGTCTGAACACTGGCTCTGGGTGACTGGATGCTAATGTCCTCTACTCTGTCTGAACACTGGCTCTTTGTGACTGGATGCTAATGTCCTCTACTCTGTCTGAACACTGGCTCTGGGTGACTGGATGCTAATGTCCTCTACTCTGTCTGAACACTGGCTCTTTGTGACTGGATGCTAATGTCCTCTACTCTGTCTGAACACTGGCTCTGGGTGACTGGATGCTAATGTCCTCTACTGTCTGAACACTGGCTCTGGGTGACTGGATGCTAATGTCCTCTACTCTGTCTGAACACTGGCTCTGGGTGACTGGATGCTAATGTCCTCTACTGTGTCTGAACACTGGCTCTTTGTGACTGGATGCTAATGTCCTCTACTCTGTCTGAACACTGGCTCTGGGTGACTGGATGCTAATGTCCTCTACTGTCTGAACACTGGCTCTTTGTGACTGGATGCTAATGTCCTCTACTCTGTCTGAACACTGGCTCTGGGTGACTGGATGCTAATGTCCTCTACTCTGTCTGAACACTGGCTCTGGGTGACTGGATGCTAATGTCCTCTACTCTGTCTGAACACTGGCTCTTTGTGACTGGATGCTAATGTCCTCTACTCTGTCTGAACACTGGCTCTGGGTGACTGGATGCTAATGTCCTCTACTCTGTCTGAACACTGGCTCTTTGTGACTGGATGCTAATGTCCTCTACTCTGTCTGAACACTGGCTCTTTGTGACTGGATGCTAATGTCCTCTACTCTGTCTGAACACTGGCTCTTTGTGACTGGATGCTAATGTCCTCTACTCTGTCTGAACACTGGCTCTTTGTGACTGGATGCTAATGTCCTCTACTCTGTCTGAACACTGGCTCTTTGTGACTGGATGCTAATGTCCTCTACTCTGTCTGAACACTGGCTCTTTGTGACTGGATGCTAATGTCCTCTACTCTGTCTGAACACTGGCTCTTTGTGACTGGATGCTAATGTCCTCTACTCTCTCTGAACACTGGCTCTGGGTGACTGGATGCTAATGTCCTCTACTCTGTCTGAACACTGGCTCCTAATGTCCTCTACTCTGTCTGAACACTGGCTCCTAATGTCCTCTACTCTGTCTGAACACTGGCTCTTTGTGACTGGATGCTAATGTCCTCTACTCTGTCTGAACACTGGCTCTTTGTGACTGGATGCTAATGTCCTCTACTCTGTCTGAACACTGGCTCCTAATGTCCTCTACTCTGTCTGAACACTGGCTCTGGGTGACTGGATGCTAATGTCCTCTACTCTGTCTGAACACTGGCTCTTTGTGACTGGATGCTAATGTCCTCTATTCTGTCTGAACACTGGCTCTGGGTGACTGGATGCTAATGTCCTCTATTCTGTCTGAAAACTGGCTCTGGGTGACTGGATGCTAATGTCCTCTACTCTGTCTGAACACTGGCCCCGGGTGACTGGATGCTAATGTCCTCTACTCTGTCTGAACACTGGCTCTGGGTGACTGGATGCTAATGTCCTCTACTCTGTCTGAACACTGGCTCTGGGTGACTGGATGCTAATGTCCTCTACTCTGTCTGAACACTGGCTCTGGGTGACTGGATGCTAATGTCCTCTACTCTGTCTGAACACTGGCTCTTTGTGACTGGATGCTAATGTCCTCTACTCTGTCTGAACACTGGCTCTTTGTGACTGGATGCTAATGTCCTCTACTCTGTCTGAACACTGGCTCTGGGTGACTGGATGCTAATGTCCTCTACTCTGTCTGAACACTGGCTCTGGGTGACTGGATGCTAATGTCCTCTACTCTGTCTGAACACTGGCTCTTTGTGACTGGATGCTAATGTCCTCTACTGTCTGAACACTGGCTCTTTGTGACTGGATGCTAATGTCCTCTACTCTGTCTGAACACTGGCTCTGGGTGACTGGATGCTAATGTCCTCTACTCTGTCTGAACACTGGCTCTGGGTGACTGGATGCTAATGTCCTCTACTGTGTCTGAACACTGGCTCTGGGTGACTGGATGCTAATGTCCTCTACTCTGTCTGAACACTGGCTCTGGGTGACTGGATGCTAATGTCCTCTACTGTGTCTGAACACTGGCTCTGGGTGACTGGATGCTAATGTCCTCTACTCTGTCTGAACACTGGCTCTTTGTGACTGGATGCTAATGTCCTCTACTCTGTCTGAACACTGGCTCTGGGTGACTGGAAGATAATGTCCTCTACTCTGTCTGAACACTGGCTCTGGGTGACTGGATGCTAATGTCCTCTACTGTGTCTGAACACTGGCTCTTTGTGACTGGATGCTAATGTCCTCTACTCTGTCTGAACACTGGCTCTGGATGCTAATGTCCTCTACTCTGTCTGAACACTGGCTCTTTGTGACTGGATGCTAATGTCCTCTACTCTGTCTGAACACTGGCTCTTTGTGACTGGATGCTAATGTCCTCTACTCTGTCTGAACACTGGCTCTGGGTGACTGGAAGATAATGTCCTCTACTCTGTCTGAACACTGGCTCTGGGTGACTGGATGCTAATGTCCTCTACTGTGTCTGAACACTGGCTCTTTGTGACTGGATGCTAATGTCCTCTACTCTGTCTGAACACTGGCTCTGGGTGACTGGATGCTAATGTCCTCTACTCTGTCTGAACACTGGCTCTTTGTGACTGGATGCTAATGTCCTCTACTCTGTCTGAACACTGGCTCTGGGTGACTGGATGCTAATGTCCTCTACTCTGTCTGAACACTGGCTCCTAATGTCCTCTACTCTGTCTGAACACTGGCTCTTTGTGACTGGATGCTAATGTCCTCTACTCTGTCTGAACACTGGCTCTTTGTGACTGGATGCTAATGTCCTCTACTCTGTCTGAACACTGGCTCTTTGTGACTGGATGCTAATGTCCTCTACTCTGTCTGAACACTGGCTCTTTGTGACTGGATGCTAATGTCCTCTACTCTGTCTGAACACTGGCTCTTTGTGACTGGATGCTAATGTCCTCTACTCTGTCTGAACACTGGCTCTGGGTGACTGGATGCTAATGTCCTCTACTCTGTCTGAACACTGGCTCTTTGTGACTGGATGCTAATGTCCTCTACTCTGTCTGAACACTGGCTCTTTGTGACTGGATGCTAATGTCCTCTACTCTGTCTGAACACTGGCTCTTTGTGACTGGATGCTAATGTCCTCTACTCTGTCTGAACACTGGCTCTGGGTGACTGGATGCTAATGTCCTCTACTCTGTCTGAACACTGGCTCTGGGTGACTGGATGCTAATGTCCTCTACTCTGTCTGAACACTGGCTCTTTGTGACTGGATGCTAATGTCCTCTACTCTGTCTGAACACTGGCTCTGGGTGACTGGATGCTAATGTCCTCTACTCTGTCTGAACACTGGCTCTTTGTGACTGGATGCTAATGTCCTCTACTCTGTCTGAACACTGGCTCTTTGTGACTGGATGCTAATGTCCTCTACTCTGTCTGAACACTGGCTCTTTGTGACTGGATGCTAATGTCCTCTACTCTGTCTGAACACTGGCTCTGGGTGACTGGATGCTAATGTCCTCTACTCTGTCTGAACACTGGCCCCGGGTGACTGGATGCTAATGTCCTCTACTCTGTCTGAACACTGGCTCTTTGTGACTGGATGCTAATGTCCTCTACTCTGTCTGAACACTGGCTCTGGGTGACTGGATGCTAATGTCCTCTACTGTCTGAACACTGGCTCTTTGTGACTGGATGCTAATGTCCTCTACTCTGTCTGAACACTGGCTCTGGGTGACTGGATGCTAATGTCCTCTACTCTGTCTGAACACTGGCTCTGGGTGACTGGATGCTAATGTCCTCTACTGTGTCTGAACACTGGCTCTGGGTGACTGGATGCTAATGTCCTCTACTCTGTCTGAACACTGGCTCTGGGTGACTGGATGCTAATGTCCTCTACTCTGTCTGAACACTGGCTCTTTGTGACTGGATGCTAATGTCCTCTACTCTGTCTGAACACTGGCTCTTTGTGACTGGATGCTAATGTCCTCTACTCTGTCTGAACACTGGCTCTTTGTGACTGGATGCTAATGTCCTCTACTCTGTCTGAACACTGGCTCTGGGTGACTGGATGCTAATGTCCTCTACTCTGTCTGAACACTGGCCCCGGGTGACTGGATGCTAATGTCCTCTACTCTGTCTGAACACTGGCTCTGGGTGACTGGATGCTAATGTCCTCTACTCTGTCTGAACACTGGCTCTGGGTGACTGGAACATAATGTCCTCTACTCTGTCTGAACACTGGCTCTTTGTGACTGGATGCTAATGTCCTCTACTCTGTCTGAACACTGGCTCTTTGTGACTGGATGCTAATGTCCTCTACTCTGTCTGAACACTGGCTCTGGGTGACTGGAAGATAATGTCCTCTACTCTGTCTGAACACTGGCTCTGGGTGACTGGATGCTAATGTCCTCTACTGTGTCTGAACACTGGCTCTTTGTGACTGGATGCTAATGTCCTCTACTCTGTCTGAACACTGGCTCTGGGTGACTGGATGCTAATGTCCTCTACTCTGTCTGAACACTGGCTCTTTGTGACTGGATGCTAATGTCCTCTACTCTGTCTGAACACTGGCTCTGGGTGACTGGATGCTAATGTCCTCTACTCTGTCTGAACACTGGCTCCTAATGTCCTCTACTCTGTCTGAACACTGGCTCTTTGTGACTGGATGCTAATGTCCTCTACTCTGTCTGAACACTGGCTCTTTGTGACTGGATGCTAATGTCCTCTACTCTGTCTGAACACTGGCTCTTTGTGACTGGATGCTAATGTCCTCTACTCTGTCTGAACACTGGCTCTTTGTGACTGGATGCTAATGTCCTCTACTCTGTCTGAACACTGGCTCTGGGTGACTGGATGCTAATGTCCTCTACTCTGTCTGAACACTGGCTCTTTGTGACTGGATGCTAATGTCCTCTACTCTGTCTGAACACTGGCTCTTTGTGACTGGATGCTAATGTCCTCTACTCTGTCTGAACACTGGCTCTGGGTGACTGGATGCTAATGTCCTCTACTCTGTCTGAACACTGGCTCCTAATGTCCTCTACTCTGTCTGAACACTGGCTCTTTGTGACTGGATGCTAATGTCCTCTACTCTGTCTGAACACTGGCTCTTTGTGACTGGATGCTAATGTCCTCTACTCTGTCTGAACACTGGCTCTTTGTGACTGGATGCTAATGTCCTCTACTCTGTCTGAACACTGGCTCTTTGTGACTGGATGCTAATGTCCTCTACTCTGTCTGAACACTGGCTCTGGGTGACTGGATGCTAATGTCCTCTACTCTGTCTGAACACTGGCTCTTTGTGACTGGATGCTAATGTCCTCTACTCTGTCTGAACACTGGCTCTTTGTGACTGGATGCTAATGTCCTCTACTGTGTCTGAACACTGGCTCTTTGTGACTGGATGCTAATGTCCTCTACTCTGTCTGAACACTGGCTCTGGATGCTAATGTCCTCTACTCTGTCTGAACACTGGCTCTTTGTGACTGGATGCTAATGTCCTCTACTCTGTCTGAACACTGGCTCTTTGTGACTGGATGCTAATGTCCTCTACTCTGTCTGAACACTGGCTCTTTGTGACTGGATGCTAATGTCCTCTACTCTGTCTGAACACTGGCTCTGGGTGACTGGATGCTAATGTCCTCTACTCTGTCTGAACACTGGCCCCGGGTGACTGGATGCTAATGTCCTCTACTCTGTCTGAACACTGGCTCTTTGTGACTGGATGCTAATGTCCTCTACTCTGTCTGAACACTGGCTCTGGGTGACTGGATGCTAATGTCCTCTACTCTGTCTGAACACTGGCTCTGGGTGACTGGATGCTAATGTCCTCTACTCTGTCTGAACACTGGCTCTTTGTGACTGGATGCTAATGTCCTCTACTCTGTCTGAACACTGGCTCTTTGTGACTGGATGCTAATGTCCTCTACTCTGTCTGAACACTGGCTCTTTGTGACTGGATGCTAATGTCCTCTACTCTGTCTGAACACTGGCTCTGGGTGACTGGATGATAATGTCCTCTACTCTGTCTGAACACTGGCCCCGGGTGACTGGATGCTAATGTCCTCTACTCTGTCTGAACACTGGCTCTTTGTGACTGGATGCTAATGTCCTCTACTCTGTCTGAACACTGGCCCCGGGTGACTGGATGCTAATGTCCTCTACTCTGTCTGAACACTGGCTCTTTGTGACTGGATGCTAATGTCCTCTACTCTGTCTGAACACTGGCTCTGGGTGACTGGATGCTAATGTCCTCTACTGTCTGAACACTGGCTCTTTGTGACTGGATGCTAATGTCCTCTACTCTGTCTGAACACTGGCTCTGGGTGACTGGATGCTAATGTCCTCTACTCTGTCTGAACACTGGCTCTGGGTGACTGGATGCTAATGTCCTCTACTGTGTCTGAACACTGGCTCTGGGTGACTGGATGCTAATGTCCTCTACTCTGTCTGAACACTGGCTCTGGGTGACTGGATGCTAATGTCCTCTACTCTGTCTGAACACTGGCTCTTTGTGACTGGATGCTAATGTCCTCTACTGTGTCTGAACACTGGCTCTTTGTGACTGGATGCTAATGTCCTCTACTCTGTCTGAACACTGGCTCTGGATGCTAATGTCCTCTACTCTGTCTGAACACTGGCTCTTTGTGACTGGATGCTAATGTCCTCTACTCTGTCTGAACACTGGCTCTTTGTGACTGGATGCTAATGTCCTCTACTCTGTCTGAACACTGGCTCTGGGTGACTGGATGCTAATGTCCTCTACTCTGTCTGAACACTGGCTCTTTGTGACTGGATGCTAATGTCCTCTACTCTGTCTGAACACTGGCTCTTTGTGACTGGATGCTAATGTCCTCTACTCTGTCTGAACACTGGCTCTGGGTGACTGGATGCTAATGTCCTCTACTCTGTCTGAACACTGGCTCTGGGTGACTGGATGCTAATGTCCTCTACTCTGTCTGAACACTGGCTCTGGGTGACTGGATGCTAATGTCCTCTACTCTGTCTGAACACTGGCCCCGGGTGACTGGATGCTAATGTCCTCTACTCTGTCTGAACACTGGCTCTGGGTGACTGGATGCTAATGTCCTCTACTCTGTCTGAACACTGGCTCTTTGTGACTGGATGCTAATGTCCTCTACTCTGTCTGAACACTGGCTCTTTGTGACTGGATGCTAATGTCCTCTACTCTGTCTGAACACTGGCTCTGGGTGACTGGATGCTAATGTCCTCTACTCTGTCTGAACACTGGCTCTGGGTGACTGGATGCTAATGTCCTCTACTCTGGGTGACTGGATGCTAATGTCCTCTACTCTGTCTGAACACTGGCTCTGGGTGACTGGATGCTAATGTCCTCTACTCTGTCTGAACACTGACCCTGGGTGACTGGATGCTAATGTCCTCTACTGTGTCTGAACACTGGCTCTTTGTGACTGGATGCTAATGTCCTCTACTCTGTCTGAACACTGGCTCTGGGTGACTGGATGCTAATGTCCTCTACTCTGGGTGACTGGATGCTAATGTCCTCTACTCTGCTTCAGAATGTAGTATGGAAATTCAGATGTAACAACCGTTCTCTTTAACTCAGCCTGACACTAGAGGCAAGAATGCACTAAGTGAAACACACACAATGTTCTAGTGTCCTTCAGTGAGACTGACCGTCTACCCAATAACCATCAGGGTTTTGTGTGGAGAGATTTACGTGAGAGAGTCTGTACCTTGGCTGGATAGAGAAGGACCAGCATGCTCTCTGTCAGAGACAATCAGAATACCAACTCTCCTCATACCAACAACCACTTGGGGTCTATTTGTTTGTCAATGATTTACAACATCATTTACTAGACCAGACCAGGGCCTGTATTCACAGTCTCACAGTAGGAGTGCTAATGTAGGATCAGTTTGGCCTTTTTAGGTCATAATTAATAAAATAATATGGACGGGGGGGGGCCTGATCCGAGATCAGCACTCTTTATGAATACAGGCCCTGTTGTCTTGATCATTCCCCTGGGCGGCAGGTAGCTTAGTGGTTAAGAGCGTAGTGCCAGTAACCGAAAGGTCGCTGGTTCTAATCCCCGAGCCGACTAGGTGAAAAATCTGTCGATGTGCCCTTGAGCAAGGCACTTAACCCTAATCGCTCTGGATAAGAGCGTCTGCTAAATGACTAAAATGTAAATGTAAACACTGTTCACCTACCCGGTGTATTGCAGTGTAATGGTTCCCAAAGCCGGACTGAGTTCCTTTTAAACAAAATATCTGGAGGCATTTTATATAATCCTGTAATAATAATCTGGCTGTAATCCCTGTTAATCCCATCCATGTGCTCTTCCATAATGTCAATGTTCAACACTTCCACTTTACACACTGCTGTTCACATGCTGTCACCTTGGCGTTAGCTCACACCTGGGCCGGGGACAATACACACCAATCTACTTGTAGCCCTGCCAGTGACAGAGGGTGACGTGGTGATAGGGTGACGGGGTGAGATGATGATGATAGGGTGACGGAAGGTGAGGGTAGGAGATGGGGTGACAGAGGAGAAGGGGGGACAGAGGGTCGGGGTGATGGGGTATTTTGGTATTTTATTAGGATCCCCCATTAGCTGTTGCGAAAGCAGCAGCTACTCTTCGTGGGTCCACATGAAACATGACACAATACAGAACATTAATAGACAAGAACAGCTCAAGGACAGAACTACATAAATTGACAGAGGGGTGAGATACAGTACCAGTATGTTAGATAGGGTGACAGAGGATCAACCCGGCCAGGATGTCAATGAGGTCATGAATGGCTTGCGGAGAGTGAAAATTATAGTAGAATATATATACACAAAGTACTGAGTAAAGGGTCTGAATACTTATGTAAATGTCATATTTCAGTATTGTTTTTTTTCTAAAATTGCCTTCGGAAAGTATTCAGACCCCTTTACTTTTTCCACATTTAGTTACGTTACAGCCTTATTCTATTTTTTTATTTTTTTATTGTCATGCAATAAAATGCAAATTAAAAACGTAAAAATCCTACAATGTGATTTTCTGGATTTTTGTTTTAGATTCCGTCTCTCACAGTTGAAGTGTACCTATGATAAAAATTACAGACCTCTACATGCTTTGTAAGTAGGAAAAGCTGCAAAATCGGCAGTGTATCAAATACTTGTTCTCCCCACTGTAGGTGTGTGCCTTTCCAAATCATGTCCAATCAGATGAATTTACCACAGGTGGACTCCAATCAAGTTGTAAAAACATCTCAAGGATGATCACTGGAAACAGGATGCACCTGAGCTCAATTTAGAGTCTCATAGCAAAGGGTCTGAATACTTATGTAAATAAGTTTATTTTTGATAAATGTGCAAACATGTCTGTCTGTAAACCTGTTTTCACTTTGTCATTATGGGGTATTGTGTGTAGATTGATGGATTTTTTTAAAATTCCATTTTAGAATAAGGTTGTAGCGCAGGGTTCTTCAATTCTGGTCCTGGAGGGCCGAAACACCTCTGTTTTTCATCCTCTCCTTCTAATCAGGGGCTAATTCAGACCTGGGACACCAGGTGAGTGCAATTAACTACCAGGTAGAAATAAAAAACAGAAGTGTTTCGGCCCTCCAGGACCAGAATTGAAGAACCCTGCTGTAGCGTAACAAAATGTGGAAAAAGTCAAGGGGTCTTAATACTTTCCAAATCCACTGTATATACAAAAGTATGTGGACACCCCTTCAAATTAGAGATATATAAAATCGAGCACACAGCCATGCAATCTCTATAGACAGTCATTGGTAGTAGAATGGCCTTTCTGAAGAGCTCAGTGACTTTCAACGTGGCAACGTCATAGGATGCTACCTTTCCAACAAGTCAGTTTGTCAAATTCCTGCCCTGCTAGAGCTGCCCCGGTCAACTGTAAGTGCTGTTATTGTGAAGTGGAAACGTCTAGGAGCAACAACGTCTCAGCCGCGAAGTGGTAGGCCACACAAGCTCACAGAACGGGACCGCCGAGTGCTGAAAAAGAAGAAAGGTCTGTCTTCGGTTGCAACACTCACTACCGAGATCCAAACTGCCTCTGGAAGCAACATCAGCACAAGAACAGGTAGTCGAGAGCTTCATGAAATGGGTTTCCATGGCCGAGCAGCCGCACACAAGCCTAAGATCACCATGCGCAATTCCAAGCATCGGCTGGAGTGGTGTAAAACTCGCAGTCATACTGGCCCGTCTAGCTCAGTTGGTAGAGCATGGCGTTTGCAACGCTAGGGTTGTGGGTTCGATTCCCACGGGGGGCCAGTATTCAAAAAAATAATAATTATGCACTCACTAACTGTAAGTCGCCCTGGATAAGAGCGTCTGCTAAATGACTAAAAAATGTAAAAAAATAAATAAATATATATATATCATTGGACTCTGGAGCAGTGGAAACGCGTTCTCTGGAGTGATGAATCACACTTCACCATCTGGCAGTCCGACGGACGAATCTGGTTTTAGTACCTACTGTAAAGTTTGGTGGAGGAGGAATAATGGTCTGGGCTGTTTTTCATGGTTCGGGCCCCTTAGTTCCATGGAAGGGAAATCTTAACACAACACCATACAATGACATTCTAGACGAGTTTGGGGAAGGCCCTTTCCTGTTTCAGCATGACAATGCCCCCGTGCACAAAGCGATGTCCATACAGAAATGGTTTGTCGAGATCGGTGTGGAAGAACTTGACTTGCCTGCACAGAGCCCCGACCTCAACCCCACTGACCACCTTTGGGATGAATTGGAACACCGACTGCGAGCCAGGCCTAATCGCCCAACATCAGTGCCCGACCTCACTAATGCTCTTGTGGCTGAATGGAAGCAAGTCCCCCCGCAGCAATGTTCCAACATCTACATTTACATTTACATTTTAGTCATTTAGCAGACGCTCTTATCCAGAGCGACTTACAGTTAGTGAGTGCATACATTATTTTTTAAAATTATTTTTTCATACTGGCCCCCCGTGGGAATCGAACCCACAACCCTGGCGTTGCAAACGCCATGCTCTACCAACTGAGCTACATCCCTGCAAGCCATTCCCTCCCCTACCCTGGACGACGCTGGGCCAATTGTGCGCCGCCCCATGGGTCTCCCGGTCGCGGCCGGCTACGACAGAGCCTGGAAAGCCTTCCCAGAAGAGTGGAGGCTGTTATAGCAGCAAAGGGGGGGACCAACTCCATATTAATGCCCATGATTTTGGAATGAGATGTTCGACGAGCAGGTGTCTACATACTTTTGGTCATGTAGTGTACATTTTTTGAGGCAGGTAGAAGGCAGCGATGCCTCGAGGCCAGAAACAGCAGAGCAGGAGGCAACTATGTATAGTAGAGTATAGTATATAACAGTACAGTATAGACATGAAGTTAGTATATAGTATATTACAGTACAGTATATAGTATATTACAGTATATAGTATATTACAGTACAGTATATAGTATATTACAGTACAGTATATAGTATATTACAGTACAGTATATAGTATATTACAGTACAGTATATAGTATATTACAGT
>NW_028163047.1:0-39606 GCF_964263955.1 Coregonus lavaretus | reverse complement strand
GTGTGTGTGTGATAGGTGTGTGTTTGATACGTGTGTGTGTGATACGTGTGTGTGTGATAGGTGGTGTGTGATAGGTGTGTGTGTGATAGGTGTGTGTGTGATAGGTGTGTGTGTGATAGGTGTGTGTTTGATATGTGTGTGTGTGATACGTGTGTGTGTGATAGGTGTGTGTGTGATACGTGTGTGTGTGTGTGATAGGTGTGTGTTTGATACGTGTGTGTGTGATACGTGTGTGTGTGATAGGTGTGTGTGTGTGATAGGTGTGTGTGTGATAGGTGTGTGTGTGTGTGAGTGTGTGTGTGTGATAGGTGTGTGTGTGATAGTGTGTGTGATACGTGTGTGGTGGGTGGTGATAGGTGTGTGTGTGATAGGTGTGTGTGTGATAGTGTGTGTGTGATAGGTGTGTGTGTGATAGGTGTGTGTGTGATAGGTGTGTGTGTGATAGGTGTGTGTGTGATAGGTGTGTGTGTGATAGGTGTGTGTGTGATAGGTGTGTGTGTGATAGGTGTGTGTGTGATACGTGTGTGTGTGATACGTGTGTGTTGATACGTGTGTGTGTGATACGTGTGTGTGTGTGATAGGTGTGTGTGTGATAGGTGTGTGTGTGTGTGATAGGTGTGTGTGTGATAGGTGTGTGTGTGATAGGTGTGTGTGTGTGTGATAGGTGTGTGTGTGTGATAGGTGTGTGTGTGATAGGTGTGTGTGTGTGATAGGTGTGTGTGTGATAGGTGTGTGTGTGATAGGTGTGTGTGTGATAGGTGTGTGTGTGATACGTGTGTGTGTGATAGGTGTGTGTGTGATAGGTGTGTGTGTGATAGGTGTGTGTGTGTGTGATAGTGTGTGTGTGTGATAGGTGTGTGTGTGATAGGTGTGTGTGTGATAGGTGTGTGTGTGATACGTGTGTGTGTGTGATAGGTGTGTGTGTGATAGGTGTGTGTGTGATAGGTGTGTGTGATACGTGTGTGTGTGATAGGTGTGTGTGTGATAGGTGTGTGTGTGATAGGTGTGTGTGTTGATACGTGTGTGTGTGATACGTGTGTGTGTGATAGGTGTGTGTGTGATAGGTGTGTGTGTGATAGGTGTGTGTGTGATAGGTGTGTGTGTGATAGTTTGTGTGTTAGTGTGTGATAGGTGTGTGTGATAGTGTGTGTGTGATAGGTGTGTGTGTGTATAGTGTGTGTGTGATAGTGTGTGTGTGTGTTAGATATGTGTGTGTGATACTGTGTGTGTGTGATACGTGTGTGTGTGTGATAGGTGTGTGTGTGATAGGTGTGTGTGTGATAGGTGTGTGTGTGTGATAGGTGTGTGTGTGATAGGTGTGTGTGTGATAGGTGTGTGTGTGATAGGTGTGTGGATAGTGTGTGTGATAGTGTGTGTGTGATAGGTGTGTGTTGATACGTGTGTGTGTGATACGTGTGTGTGTGATAGGTGTGTGTGTGATAGGTGTGTGTGTGATAGTGTGTGTGTGTGTGATAGGTGTGTGTGTGATAGGTGTGTGTGTGTGTGATAGGTGTGTGTGTGATAGGTGTGTGTGTATAGGTGTGTGTGTGATAGGTGTGTGTGTGATAGGTGTGTGTGTGATAGGTGTGTGTGTGATACGTGTGTGTGTGATAGTGTGTGTGTGTGTGATAGGTGTGTGTGTGATAGGTGTGTGTGTGATAGGTGTGTGTGTGATAGGTGTGTGTGTGTGTGATAGGTGTGTGTGTGATAGGTGTGTGTGTGATAGGTGTGTGTGTGATACGGTGTGTGTGTGATAGGTGTGTGTGTGATAGGTGTGTGTTGTGTGTGGTGTGATAGGTGTGTGTGATAGGTGTGTGTGTGTAGGTGTGTGTTATAGTGTGTGTGTGATAGGTGTGTGTGTGATAGGTGTGTGTGTGATAGTGTGTGTGTGTGTGATAGGTGTGTGTTTGATAGTGTGTGTGTGATACGTGTGTGTGTGATAATGTGTGTGTGTGTGATAGGTGTGTGTGTGATAGGTGTGTGTGTGATAGGTGTGTGTGTGATAGGTGTGTGTGTGATAGGTGTGTGTGTGTGATAGGTGTGTGTGTGATAGGTGTGTGTGTATTAGGTGTGTGTGTGATAGGTGTGTGTGTGATACGTGTGTGTTTGATAGTGTGTGTGTGTGGTGTAGTGTGTGTGTGTGATAGGTGTGTGTGTGTGTGTAGGTGTGTGTGTGATAGGTGTGTGTGTGATAGGTGTGTGTGTGTGTGATAGGTGTGTGTGTGATAGGTGTGTGTGTGATAGGTGTGTGTGTGTGTGATAGGTGTGTGTGATAGGTGTGTGTGTGATAGGTGTGTGTGTGATAGGTGTGTGTGTGATAGGTGTGTGTGTGATAGGTGTGTGTGTGATACGTGTGTGTGTGTGATAGGTGTGTGTGTGATAGGTGTGTGTGTGATAGGTGTGTGTTTGATACGTGTGTGTGTGTGTGTGTGTGTAGGTGTGTGTGTGATAGGTGTGTGTGATAGGTGTGTGTGTGATAGGTGTGTGTGTGTTAGTGTGTGTGTGATACGTGTGTGTGTGATACGTGTGTGTGTGATGTGGTGTGATACGTGTGTGTGTGTGTGATAGGTGTGTGTTTGATACGTGTGTGTGTGATACGTGTGTGTGTGATAGGTGTGTGTGTGATACGTGTGTGTGTGTGATAGGTGTGTGTTTGATACGTGTGTGTGTGATACGTGTGTGTGTGATAGGTGTGTGTGTGATAGGTGTGTGTGTGATAGGTGTGTGTGTGATAGGTGTGTGTGTGATAGGTGTGTGTGTGTGTGATAGGTGTGTGTTTGATACGTGTGTGTGTGATACGTGTGTGTGTGATACGTGTGTGTGTGTGTGATACGTGTGTGTGTGATACGTGTGTGTGTGTGTGATACGTGTGTGTGTGATAGGTGTGTGTGTGATAGGTGTGTGTGTGATAGGTGTGTGTGTGATAGGTGTGTGTGTGATAGGTGTGTGTGTGATAGGTGTGTGTGTGATAGGTGTGTGTTTGATACGTGTGTGTGTGATACGTGTGTGTGTGATACGTGTGTGTGTGTGATAGGTGTGTGTGTGATAGGTGTGTGTGTGTGTGTGATAGGTGTGTTGTGATAGGTGTGTGTGTGATAGGTGTGTGTGTGTGTGATAGGTGTGTGTGTGATAGGTGTGTGTGTGATAGGTGTGTGTGTGTGTGATAGGTGTGTGTGTGATAGGTGTGTGTGTGATAGGTGTGTGTGTGATAGGTGTGTGTGTGATAGGTGTGTGTGTGATACGTGGTGTGTGTGTGATAGGTGTGTGTGTGATAGGTGTGTGTGTGATAGGTGTGTGTTTGATACGTGTGTGTGTGATACGTGTGTGTGTGATAGGTGTGTGTGTGATAGGTGTGTGTGTGATAGGTGTGTGTGTGATAGTGTGTGTGTGATCGGTGTGTGTTTAATACGTGTGTGTGTGATACGTGTGTGTGTGATAGGTGTGTGTGTGATACGTGTGTGTGTGTGTGATAGGTGTGTGTTTGATACGTGTGTGTGTGATACGTGTGTGTGTGATAGGTGTGTGTGTGATAGGTGTGTGTTTGATACGTGTGTGTGTGATAGGTGTGTGTGTGATAGGTGTGTGTGTGATACGTGTGTGTGTGATAGGTGTGTGTGTGATACGTGTGTGTGTGTGTGATAGGTGTGTGTGTGATAGGTGTGTGTTTGATACGTGTGTGTGTGATACGTGTGTGTGTGATACGTGTGTGTGTGTGTGATAGGTGTGTGTTTGATAGGTGTGTGTGTGATAGGTGTGTGTGTGATAGGTGTGTGTGTGATAGGTGTGTGTGTGATAGGTGTGTGTGTGATAGGTGTGTGTGTGATAGGTGTGTGTTTGATACGTGTGTGTGTGTGTGATACGTGTGTGTGTGATACGTGTGTGTGTGTGATAGGTGTGTGTTTGATACGTGTGTGTGTGATACGTGTGTGTGTGATACGTGTGTGTGTGATACGTGTGTGTGTGTGTGATAGGTGTGTGTGTGACAGGAGTGTGTGTGATAGGAGTGTGTGTGTGATAGGAGTGTGTGTGATAGGAGTGTGTGTGATAGGGTTGTGTGTGTGTGGTGTGTGTGTGATAGGTGTGTGTGTGATAGGTGTGTGTGTGATAGGTGTGTGTGTGATAGGTGTGTGTGTGATAGGTGTGTGTTTGATACGTGTGTGTGTGTGATAGGTGTGTGTTTGATACGTGTGTGTGTGATACGTGTGTGTGTGATACGTGTGTGTGTGATACGTGTGTGTGTGTGTGATAGGTGTGTGTGTGACAGGAGTGTGTGTGATAGGAGTGTGTGTGTGATAGGAGTGTGTGTGATAGGAGTGTGTGTGATAGGTGTGTGTGTGACAGGAGTGTGTGTGATAGGTGTGTGACTACCTGGTCCAGGTCATAAGAGCAGGAGTCTACTCTCTGTCTGAGGACGTTCCATTTCTTCCCTCTGAACAGCCTCCACAGAGAGGACAGACCATACACCTTCAGACAGTACAGTCTAGAGAGAGAGAGGAGGAGGAGGAGGGAGGGAGGGGGAGAGAGAGGGAGAGAGGGAGAGGAGGAGGGAGGGGATAGAGGAGGTGAGAGAACAGATGAGAGAGAGAGGGGAAAGGGGGAGAGATATAGAAAGGAGAGATGGAGAGAGAGCGAGAGCGAGAGAGAGAGAGAGACAGAGAGAGAGAGAGAGAGAGAGAGAGAGAGAGAGAGAGAGAGAGAGAGAGAGAGAGAATGGAGGGTGAGAGGGAGGGAAGGAAGATATTTTTTAGCCTCCATACATATTTAATAAGTCCCTCTGTAAATGACATGCTGAGAGCTCCTCACACATCATTTACTAAAAGGGGAAACAGTTCATCATACTGTTCACAGGGCTGAGAGAGGTACATATATCATTGATATAGAGTACCCTCCGTAAGTACTGGGACAGTCAAGCTTTCTTTCTTCTTTTGGCTCTATATTCCAAAATGTTTCTAAAAACTTGATGTAATCACTGCGTGCTATGAATATGGGACCAAATACTTTTTACTACTTTAATACACATAAGTGAATTTGTCCCAATACTTTTGGTCCCCTAAAATGGGGTTCACCTGATATGATTGAAGACCCCCTCAAATTAAAGCTGACAGTCTGCACTTTTAACCTCATAGTCATAACTTCATTTGATTTCAAATTCAAACTTTTAGAGCCAAAGTAATACAAAATGCTTCACTGTCCCAAATGGCTCCCTACTCACTGTAACACTGAGTGATTCCCAAATGGCTCCCTACTCACTGTAACACTGAGTGATTCCCAAATGGCTCCCTACTCACTGTAACACTGAGTGAGTCCCAAATGGCTCCCTACTCACTGTAACACTGAGTGAGTCCCAAATGGCTCCCTACTCACTGTAACACTGAGTGAGTCCCAAATGGCTCCCTACTCACTGTAACACTGAGTGAGTCCCAAATGGCTCCCTACTCACTGTAACACTGAGTGAGTCCCAAATGGCTCCCTACTGTACTCCCTGTATAGTCCCTTATTATAGGGAGCCATTTGGGACGGAGACACTCCCTCAGACAGGCCAGACTTCGACACTGGGTTCAGTAGCATTTGGACATGAATCAGTCAGATCAAGAGGCGTTTCATAATGATGCTTTGTTAGTGTTACAGCACACACACACACACACACACACACACACACACACACACACGACCCGTATGGATCTTTTAGGACCGATGCAGATTTTTTTGGGGGGGTCAAGGTGGTGGACGTTTTATGCCGATATTCAATCAAATCTGAAAATTCTGATGACAAAATTCCCCAGAGACAGCCATGTACGCATTAATTTATTATATTAAAACAATTATTATTAAAAAATATCATTAAAAAATAAAATATCTAACATAATGGTAATACTTTTCTTTGAATGGTAGATCTCTTAATAAAATGGGTAAATCAAGATGGCATAGGCCTACTCACAATACAGGTGAATGCATATTCAATAGGAGTGTGTACATGCATTGAGACAAGGGCGAAATTGTGGTGTAGATATAGTGGGAACGAACAGTCTGGTGGTCCTCCCCCGGAGTTTCTTTTGACATTTTTAAATGCATTTCCTGCAATTCTACACAGTTTGACATTACTCTTTATGCCTCTAAAGAGGAGTATTTTGAGGGGTATTTTGAGGGGTATTTTGAAAACACAGGATAAGTGGAAGGATAAGTCGTCACTATCATTAATGAAGGTATTTCAACGCAAATATTAAGAATACACAAAAGATAAGAGTTGTATTATAGTTGGAGTTCACCTACTTTATTAGACCCAGTCCACATCTCTTTTTAAATAGAATAATTGAGTGTGAACATTCCATGAACAAAGACTGACACTTGTGTCGTTGAATGTGGATCCCGACTCCCGAGTCTGTCAGCATCCACTCGGTCATTCTGAAAGTTTTTCTTCTATTGACAGAAATGCAGAGGACAACGTAGTACTGTTTTGGTGCGTTCGTTTTAGCCTGCCAGGGGTTCCGGGTCAGAGCCAGCAGCGCTTTCATCTCGTTAAACTCGATGGAGTAGCCCCAAAAAAAATTCAGCCAACAGGAAAACCAGAACGAATGCACCGTCAGCTGGCTGGTGTGTTTACGGACATATTCAATCTCTCCCTATCCCAGTCTGCTGTCCCCACATGCTTCAAGATGGCCACCATTGTTCCTGTACCCAAGAAAGCAAAGGTAACTGAACTAAATGACTATTGCCCCGTAGCACTCACCTCTGTCATCATGAAGTGCTTTGAGAGACTAGTCAAGGATCATATCACCTCTACATTACCTGTCACCCTAGACCCACTTAAATTTGCTTACCGCCCCCAGTAGATCCACAGACGATGCAATCGCCATCACACTGCACACTGCCCTATCCCATCTGGACAAGAGGAATACCTATGTAAGAATGCTGTTCATTGACTATAGCTCAGCATTCAACACCATAGTACCCTCCAAGCTCATCATTAAGCTCGAGGCCCTGGGTCTGAACCCCGCCCTGTGCAACTGGGTCCTGGACTTCCTGACGTGCCACCCCCCAGGTGGTGAAGGTAGGAAACAACATCTCCACTTCGCTGATCCTCAACACTGGCGCCCCACAAGGGTGCGTGCTCAGCCCCCTCCTGTACTTCCTGTTCACCCATGACTGCGTGGCCAAGCACGCCTCCAACTCAATCATCAAGTTTGCAGACGACAACAGTAGTAGGCTTGATTACCAACAATGACGAGACAGCCTACAGGGAGGAGGTGAGGGCTCTGGGAGTGTGGTGCCAGGAAAATAACCTCTCACTCAACGTCAACAAAACAAAGGAGATGATCGTGGACTTCAGGAAACAGCAGAGGGTGCACCCCCCTATCCACATCGACGGGACTGCAGTGGAGAAGGTGGAAAGCTTCATGTTCCTTGGCGTACACATCACTGACAAACTGAAATGGTCCACCCACGCAGACAGTGTGGTGAAGAAGGCGCAACAGAGCTTCTTCAACCTCAGGAGGCTGAAGAAATTTGGCTTGGCACCTAAAACCCTCACAAACTTTTACAGACGCACAATTGAGAGCATCCTGTCGGGCTGTATCACCGCCTGGTATGGCAACTGCGCCGCCCGCAACCGCAGGGCTCTCCAGAGGGTGGTGCGGTCTGCCGAACGCATTACCGGGGGCAAACTACCCGCCCTCCAGGACATCTACAGCACTCGATGTCACAAGAATGCCAAAAAGTTCATCAAGGACATCAACCACCCGAGCCACTGCCTGTTCACCCCGCTATTATCCAGAAGGCGAGGTCAGTACAGGTGCATCACAGCTGGGACCGAGAGAATGAAAAACAGCTTCTATCTCAAGGCCGTCAGACTGTTAAATAGCCATCACTAGCACATTAGAGGCTGCTGCTGCCTATTGAAATCACTGGCCAGTTTAAGAAAAGGAACACTAGTCACTTCAATAATGTTTACATATCTTGCACTACTCATCTCATATGTATATACTGCATTCTATTCTATAATATTCTACTGTATCTTAGTCCATGCCGCTCTGTCATTGCGCGTCCATATATGTATATATTCTTAATTCCATTCCTTACTTAGATTTGTGTGTATTGGGTATATGTTGTGAAATTGTTAGATATTAATTGTTAGATATTACTGCACTTTCGGAGCAAGAAGCGCAAGCATTTCGCTACACCCGCAATAACATCTGCTAAACACGTGTATGTGACGAATACAATTTTAATTTTATTTATAGACAGCGGCTGAGCAGAGGAGACGCAGTGCGTCCGAACACAGACTAAGGGCTCAAACACACCAATAGATTTTACATGTAGATTGTTAAACATGGGCTTTGCTTGACAGAAAGCAGCAGTTGACTACTCCCTTGTCAACACTAAATCAAATCAGTAGACCTATATCAATATCTTTAATACTACCATATAAGTATCATGACATTAGCTTTTATAACCTTCAATCTGTTTTCTTTTATCATATTTGGGACCACAATAAGGCTTTCTCTCTACTACCTATTGTTCCTGCAGCGAGGACTCAACATTTACATGGAATGTTTTCATAATTTATCTGCGGGGAATGGCCAAAAAGCAGTAGTAGCCTCCGCTACTGAACGGAGAAGTGTAGCGTTTGTAACGAAAGATGGAGGAGAGCTTGTCTCTCATCAGGGATCGTATTTATTTTGGGAGATCGCAAAATATGACCTTTTCATTCAAGACAGGATAACTATATTGTTTCAGGTGATAATAAAATATGTTTAGTTTAGTTACTTTTTCCTCAACTTGTTTCTCTAACTTGATTGCAAGTCAAGCTAGCTTGCACTGCAGAGCAGCTAGCTAGCGAGCTAAAAGCTAGGCTGGGTTGAAGATACCATTGTATCTATCTACCTAATAATTATCATAAAAAACAAACGTCATTACCATCACAATAAACTTAAACGGGAGGCAACAGTCATATAATATAATTGGCTTAACAGCCAATGTGTATTATTTTACATGACAATTAAAATAGTACTCATTTATAGGAATGGGTCATTGTTTACAAGTTGCTAGCTATCCCATAAAGCAATCACCGAAAACCACATATTTTCATCTTCTTCTGTGGTTTGGTAAACGTCCTGTTCTTCGACGGACTCTGGCTGGACAGAAGAGGACAAATTATGCAGGGTCCGTCTTGCAACGGAGCCTTCAACCGCAACGCGTTGCGTTTCCACTTTGTTGTGGATGTCGTCCCCCCCGTTGAAATGCATGACATCCGGCGCAACGTAATGGGAGTGCTCATGGGTAATGTGAACGAGGCTTTAAGAAGAAGATGAAAATATGTGGTCATTCTTACTCTCATGACGTATTAACCTGCCATTACACTGAAGAACGAACGGTTGCAAGAAGAACCTCCCGAGTGGCGCAGTGGTCTAAGGCACTGCATCGCAGTGCTAGCTGTGCCACTAGAGATCCTGGTTCGAATCCAGGCTCTGCTGTAGCCGGCCGCAACCGGGAGACCAATGGGGCGGCGCACAATTGGTCCAGCGTCGTCCATGGTAGGGGAGGGAATGGCCGGCAGGGAGGTAGCTCAGTTGGTAGAGCATGGTGTTTGCAACGCCAGGGATGTGGGTTCGATTCCCATGGGGGGCCAGTATAAAAAATAAAAAATAAAAAATGTATGCACTAACTGTAAGTCGCTCTGGATAAGAGCGTCTGCTAAATGACGTAAATGTAATTGTAAATGTAAGAATTGTGGGAAGCTTGTGGAAGGCTACCCGAAACGTTTGACCCAAGTTAAACAATTTAAAGGCAATGTTACCAAGTACTAATTGAGTGTATGTAAACTTCTGACCCACTGGGAATGTGATGAAAGAAATAAAAGCTGAAATAAATCACTCTCTACTATTATTCTGACATTTCACATTCTTAAAATAAAATGGTGATCCTAACTGACCTAAGACAGGGAATTTCAACTAGGATTAAATGTCAGGAATTGTGAAAAACTGAGTTTAAATGTATTTGGCTAAGGTGTATGTAAACTTCAGACTTCAACTGTACACTGAAGACCCAATGTCTGTGTCCCAAATGAAAAAACGTTATAGTGCATTATGGGATACGGTCAAAAGTGGTGCACTTTTGAGAGGCATCATGACTGTACTGGTCTCTTCTCTTCTCACCTGGCTCCGTAGACGTAGAAACAGTAGATATAGAAGGGTTAGGGTTAGTGACTGGTCTCTTCTCACCTGGCTCCGTAGACGTAGAAACAGTAGATGTGGAAGGTGAGCAGGGCGGTGATGTCAGAGAGCAGGGAGAGGG
Source organism: Coregonus lavaretus (assembly GCF_964263955.1). Lineage (NCBI taxonomy): Eukaryota > Metazoa > Chordata > Actinopteri > Salmoniformes > Salmonidae > Coregonus > Coregonus lavaretus. The sequence continues at coordinate 29,316 of NW_028163047.1, read as the reverse complement.
CAAAGGTCAAGCCCAGGCAGGCAGACAGACCCACGTACCACAGAATCATCTCAATGAACGGAGACATCAGGTGAATGTAGCCTGCAGAGAGAGGAGGAGGGCCATGGGTGTGTGTGTGTGTGGAGGGGGGGCATGGGTGTGTGTGTGTGTGGAGGAGGGCCATGGGTGTGTGTGTGTGTGGAGGGAGGGCATGGGTGTGTGTGTGTGTGGAGGGGGTGCATGGGTGTGTGTGTGTGTGGAGGTGGAGCATGGGTGTGTGTGTGTGTGTGTGTGTGTGTGTGTGTGTGTGTGTGTGTGTGTGTGAGACTCACTGATCCACAGGTGTATATGGTAGAGGAAGAATCGTCCTAACACCTGGTCTAGAGCCCGGTTCATCTTCAGACCAGCTGGAGCTCCCATCAGCCACTGCAACAGCTCCTCCAGCTCTTTAGCTACATGCTAACAACAAAACACACAACAATACATAGCTTAGCTACATGCTCACAACAAAACACACAACAATACATAGCTTAGCTACATGCTAACAAGAAAATACACAACAATACATAGCTTAGCTACATGCTAACAACAAAACACACAACAATACATAGCTGCCTATGCTACCCTCCAGTCCCTCGACTTCTTGGCGCTGACGGAAACATGGATTACCACTGAAAACACTGCTACTCCTACTGCTCTCTCCTCGTCTGACCATGTGTTCTCGCATACCCCGAGAGCATCTGGTCAGCGGGGTGGTGGCACAGGAATCCTCATCTCTCCCAAGTGGACATTCTCTCTTTTTCCCCTGACCCATCTGTCTATCTCCTCATTTGAATTCCATGCTGTCACAGTCACTAGCCCATTCAAGCTTAACATCCTTGTCATTTATCGCCCTCCAGGTTCCCTTGGAGAGTTCATCAATGAGCTTGACGCCTTGATAAGTTCCTTTCCTGAGGATGGCTCACCCCTCACAGTTCTGGGTGACTTCAACCTCCCTACGTCTGCCTTTGACTAATTTCTCTCTGCCTCCTTCTTTCCACTCCTCTCCTCTTTTGACCTCACCCTCTCACCGTCCCTCCCTACTCACAAGGCAGGCAATACGCTTGACCTCATCTTTACTAGATGCTGTTCTTCTACTAATCTCACTGCAACTCCCCTCCATGTCTCCGACCACTACTTTGTATCCTTTTCTCTCTCACGCTCCTCCAACACTACTCACTCTGCCCCTACTCAGATGGTAATGCGCCGTCGCAACCTTCGCTCTCTCTCTCCTCTTCCATCCTATCATCTCTTCCCTCTGCTCAATCCTTCTCCCTCCAATCTCCTGATTCTGCCTCCTCAACCCTCCTCTCCTCCCTTTCTGCATCCTTTGACTCTCTATGTCCCCTATCCTCCTGGCCGGCTCAGTCCTCCCCTCCAGCTCCGTGGTTTGATGACTCATTGCGAGCTCACAGAACAGGGCTCCGGGCAGCCGAGCGGAAATGGAGGAAAACTAGACTCCCTGCGGACCTGGCATCTTTTCACTCCCTCCTCTCTACATTTTCTTCATCTGTTTCTGCTGCTAAAGCCACTTTCTACCACTCTAAATTCCAAGCATCTGCCTCTAACCCTAGGAAGCTCTTTGCCACCTTCTCCTCCCTGCTGAACCCTCCTCTCTCTCCCCCCCCTCCTCCCTCTCTGTGGATGACTTCGTCAACCATTTTGAAAAGAAGGTTGACGACATCCGATCCTCGTTTGTTAAGTCAAATGACACTGCTGGTCCTGCTCACACTGCCCTACCCTATGCTTTGACTTCTTTCTCCCCTCTCTCTCCAGATAAAATCTTGCGACTTGTGACGGCCGGCCGGCCGCCCAACAACCTGCCCGCTTGACCCTATCCCCTCCTCTCTTCTCCAGACCATCTCCGGTGACCTTCTCCCTTACCTCACCTCGCTCATCAACTCATCCTTGACCGCTGGCTATGTCCCTTCCGTCTTCAAGAGAGCGAGAGTTGCACCACTTCTCAAAAAACCAACACTCGATCCATCTGATGTCAACAACTACAGACCAGTATCCCTTCTTTCTTTTCTCTCCAAAACTCTTGAGCGTGCCGTCTTTAGCAAACTCTCTTGCTATCTCTCTCAGAATGACCTTCTTGATCCAAACCAGTCAGGTTTCAAGACTGGTCATTCAACTGAGACTGCTCTTCTCTGTGTCACGGAGGTTCTCTGCACTGCTAAAGCTAACTCTCTCTCCTCTGCTCTTGTCCTTCTAGACCTGTCTGCTGCCTTTGATACTGTGAACCATCAGATCCTCCTCTCCACCCTCTCCGAGCTGGGCATCTCCGGCGCAGCTCACTCTTGGATTGCGTCCTACCTGACCGGTCGCTCCTACCAAGTGGCATGGCGAGAAGCTGTCTCCGCACCACGTGCTCTCACCACTGGTGTCCCCCAGGGCTCAGTTCTAGGCCCTCTCCTATTCTCGCTATACACCAAGTCACTTGGCTCTGTCATATCCTCACATGGCCTCTCCTATCATTGCTACGCAGACGACACACAACTAATCTTCTCCTTTCCCCCTTCTCATAACCAGGTGGCGAATCGCATTTCTGCATGTCTGGCAGACATATCAGTGTGGATGACGGATCACCACCTCAAGCTGAACCTTGGCAAGACGGAGCTGCTCTTCCTCCCGGGGAAGGACTGCCCGTTCCATGATCTCGCCATCACGGTTGACAACTCCGTTGTGTCCTCCTCCCAGAGTGCGAAGAGCCTTGGCGTGACCCTGGACAACACCCTGTTGTTCTCCGCTAACATCAAGGAAGTGACCCGATCCTGTAGGTTCATGCTCTACAACATTCGGAGAGTGCGACCCTGCCTTACACAGGAAGCGGCACAGGTCCTAATCCAGGCACTTGTCATCTCCCGTCTGGATTACTGCAACTCGCTGTTGGCTGGGCTCCCTGCCTGTGCCATTAAACCCCTACAACTCATCCAGAATGCCGCAGCCCGTCTGGTGTTCAACCTTCCCAAGTTCTCTCACGTCACCCCGCTCCTCCTAAGGAATACCTGGGATAGGATAAAGTAATCCTTCTACCCCCTCCTTACCCCACCCCTCCCAAAACATTTTTTTTTTTTTTAAACATTGTAAAGTGGTTATCCCACTGGCTATAAGGTGAATGCACCAATTTGTAAGTCACTCTGGATAAGAGCGTCTGCTAAATGACGTAAATGTAAAATGTAATAGCTTAGCTACATGCTCACAACAAAACACTCAACAATACATAGCTTAGATACATGCTAACAACAAAACACACAACAATACATAGCTTAGCTACATGCTAACAACAAAACACACAACAATACATAGCTTAGCTACATGCTAACAACAAAACACACAACAATACATAGCTTAGCTACATGATAACAACAAAACACACAACAATACATAGCTTAGCTACATGCTCAAAACAAAACACACAACAATACATAGCTTAGCTACATGCTAACAACAAAACACACAACAATACATAGCTTTGCAACATGCTAACAACAAAACACACAACAATACATAGCTTAGCTACATGCTAACAACAAAACACACAACAATACATAGCTTTGCAACATGCTAACAACAAAACACACAACAATACATAGCTTAGCTACATGCTAACAACAAAACACACAACAATACATAGCTTTGCAACATGCTAACAACAAAACACACGACAATACATATCTTAGCTACATGCTAACAACAAAACACACAACAATACATAGCTTAGCTACATGCTAACAAATCATAGAACAAGATTCAGTCTCACCTTATAATATATACACTATGGGCTGTATGTATCAAGTGGCTCAGAGTGCTGACCTAGGCTCAGTTTAGCCTTTTGGATCACAATGAAATGATTATATGGACAGGAGGGACCTGGGGTAATATGTATCACAGCTCCCCTCTGTCCATCTTATTCTTTGTTATCTAAAAGGCAGAACTGATCCTATATCAGAACACATACACTGAGATAAGATATTTAGGGAGACATTTTCGTAGTGCAAAAGCAATGTGCAAAAATGACCCTGAACCTTTTTATAATCTGGCAACGTGATTTCATTTGAAACTTATCTTCAATAATGTGCGTTATACGGAGGTGATTATTTAACTAGAGTTTAGTCAACTGAGCTATACATAAATAGTCGCCTCTCTATATCGAACATTGTTGAAGAAAAGTTTCAAATGAAATCACTCTTGACAGATTATAAAGAGGTTTACGGTAATTTTTGCACTAGGGAAATGTTGGCCATAATGTGTGATTGACTTACATCAGCAGCAGGTACCAGTGTGTTGGCCAGTTTGCCTATACGGTTCTCTCTATACAGCCATGATATCAACAGCAGGCCCAGAGACACATCCACAAAGAACGACACAAAGATATTGGCTTTCCTATGGAGAGAAAGAGAGAGAGGGACAGAGAGGGAGAGAGAAAGAGAGAGAGAGAGAGAGTCACGACTTTTCACCAGGGTCAATAGGGCTCTGGTCAAAAGTAGTGCACTATATAGGGAATCAGATGCAATTTGAGATGAAGGGGGTGAGTTAGATACCTACATCATGTAGTAAGTCTGCCACATGGCGGTGTGTGTGCGTGTGTGTGTGTGTGTGCGTGTGTGTGTGTGTGTGGTCCCTACCTCATGAAGTGTGTGTGTGTGCTGGCTCTGGTAGGAGAGCTGACTGTCTGAAGGTGTTCTGTTCTGTAGCTCAGCTGAACACACGTAGACAACTTACTGGAGATGAACCTCATCGGACGCACATTCAATATCCTGGGGAGACAGACAGACGGACAGACCAATATACAGACAGACAGACAGACAGACGAAATTGAGAATTGGGTTAGTGTCTCTTGGCACATAAAGAGTTGCAACTGATGCACGTACACGGGTGCATACTGAACGCACGCAAATACACACACCTGCAGCTGTGGGGCGCGCGCACGCACACACACACACACACTTGAAGAACGTGGTCCACAGTGTTAGTATCCAGGTGTTTAGCAGACCGACAGGTACTGACACCCACACCCCTTACCTGCTACTACAGAGGCTGGTCCACAGTGTTAGTATCCAGGTGGTTAGCAGACAGACAGGTGTAGAGGCCTGTTTCATCAGTTCTACTATAATGGAGCCCTCCCGTCCCTCTGATTGCCAGTGGGTCAGCTTCACTGGACTGTCATCATACTTATCCAGGAAGAACAGAGGCTCACTCTGACACACTGTCCCAAACACCTGCAGCAACAACAACAACAACAACATAATAATTACAGACAACACATATGTATTACAACAACAACAACAACAACATAATAATTACAGACAACACATATGTATTACAACAACAACAACAACAACAACATAATAATTACAGACAACACATATGTATTACAACAACAACAACAACAACATAATAATTACAGACAACACATATGTATTACAACAACAACAACAACAACAACAACATAATAATTACAGACAACACATATGTATTACAACAACAACAACAACAACAACATAATAATTACAGACAACACATATGTATTACAACAACAACAACAACAACAACAACAACAACAACATAATAATTACAGACAACACATATGTATTACAACAACAACAACAACAACAACAACATAATAATAATTACAGACAACACATATGTATTACAACAACAACAACAACAACAACAACAACATAATAATTACAGACAACACATATGTATTACAACAACAACAACAACAACAACATAATAATAATTACAGACAACACATATGTATTACAACAACAACAACAACAACAACATAATAATTACAGACAACACATATGTATTACAACAACAACATAAGAATTACAGACAACACAAATGTATTACAACAACAACAACAACAACACAACACAACACAGGAGAGGATAGAAAACCCTGTGCTAAATGACATCTAAATGTAAAGAAAGTTGTCAGTTCCCATCCTCACCTGTGGTAGTTGTGACTCAGTTTGAGGGTCTGGAACACCGTTCTCTATGGGGTGCAGCTGAGACAGCATTACCTTCCTCTGTTCATAGTGGATAAAGATCACCTTGTCCTTCTCTCCTCCTCCTTTCTCTTCTCCTCCTTTCTCTTCCCCTCCTTTCTTCTCTCCTCCTTTCTTCTCTCCTCCTTTCTCTTCCCCTCCTTTCTTCATTCCTTCTTTCTCTCCTCCTCCTTTCTCTTCTCCTCCTTTCTCTTCTCCTCCTTTCTTCTCTCCTCCTTTCTCTTCCCCTCCTTTCTTCATTCCTTCTTTCTCTCCTCCTCCTTTCTCTTCTCCTCCTTTCTCTTCCCCTCCTTTCTTCTCTCCTCCTTTCTCTCCCCCTCCTTTCTTCTCTCCTCCTTTCTCTCCCCCTCCTTTCTTCATTCCTTCTTTCTCTCCTCCTCCTTCTCCTCTCTTTCCTCCTTCTTTCTCTTCCTCTCCATCACCTTCTTTCAGCTCCTTTTCCTGTTGTACCAGCTTCCCATCTACGGCAGGGACAGAGGGACATTTTTATTACAGATTCACTACATGATGATAACAAAATAAATATCCATCTTCTGATGAAAATATACAGTGAACAGACATATGTGTCTCTATAAATTAAAAAGAGCAGATTGAACTAAGCTATCTAATTCGCAAACTCTTCTTAACTTACTTATTAACATTTGCTACAGTATGAGAAAACAGTGATGCACATCTATAGACAGAACATTCATTTCATAAGAAAGCCATTCCATCAATAATTTGATATCAACAGTTGATCTCCAAAGAGAGTGATCTCTGAATCAATACTAACACCTTTAATGCTGTTACAAAGTCTGCATCCCAGCCCTAGTCAAAAGTAGTGCCTCATATTGGGAACAGCTACTTTTGATCAGAGCCTTATGGGTCCTGGTCAAAAGTAGTGCACTATTTAGGAAACAATAGGTGCCATTTGGGATGCAGCTGGAGACTTACTCTGGTCCCTTGTGAGGACGTGACACCTGAAGCCTATCTTGCCCATCTCTCTACTGAGCTGGAGCCACTGTCCCTGGGGGAAGATGGTGCTGAGGTCCCTGAGGAAACTCTCCATGCCCTCCTGGCCCTCCTTGGGCATGCTCCACGAGCCCAGCACCGTCAGATCCACCCCACTCTGGCCACGCATCTGGACCAGGGAGAGTGGACAGGAAGGTTAAAACACACACACACACACACACACACTGACTGTTTCACACACACAAACACACACACTGACCGTCTCTCTCTCACACACACACACACACACACACTGACTGACTGTCACATACACACTGACTGACACATACACACACTCTACCTGGTGGATGTACTGTTTGACCTGTCCAGGGATGAAGGGGTAGTGGATAACAGCTAGCACCACGGCTGAGTTCTGTCCTGGGATCCATCGCCCCACAAGCAGCCCACTGTCTGCCTTGTTGCAGCACTGAGGGAAGAATATCTTCAGCACCATGATGGGACTGGAGGTCAGAGGTCATGCACGATTCTTCAGTCTAGCCTCCTGGGGTAGGTGATCACAGGTTAGCTTAGTGTCTTCAGATATCTGAAGGAAGGAGAAACATTTTGCGAAAGATGAAATCATTAGTATATGCATTACCCACCTACACTATTTACCAATAATTAGTATACCCATTACCCACGCTGCACTAGCTGATCTTGTTTAATAAACATGATCAAGAATCAGGAGGGTTGTCAGCGTTACCCACTCCAACTGTTAGCAGACATTTCAGTTCAGCAATCAGGACAGTTGTTGTTAGTCAACTCAAACGAATCATTGTCAGACAGTTTCAGTCGAGTTCCGTTGGCTTTGCCCACTGCTGCCCTCTTTATGTCCTTCAGAATATTGAGCCTTGCACTCGTTTCCATGCCAACCATGCCTGTGGGCTGAACTATTGATTTGGCTGTCTTGCTTTAGTTTAGTCACAGCACTATTGCTGCCTAAACTATGTTATATGTTAATATAACATTCGAAACTATTTTGGGCATTAATCTACTATTTGCAGTATACGTTTGAGACGCTTAATTTTATTAAATGAGCAAAAATAACCTAATCGAAGTTAGTGCACACTCCAGCCAGCTTCGGAGGCTAGGCTGTGCGACACCCGTAACGTTATCCGTTGTCAAAATAAAACCATCGGCAATCAACAATAGTTTCTGTATTCATCTCTGCTAGGATGCATATCTTCAATGTCATTGCTTATATATTCTGCAGGCAGATATCCACACTGGGCGCAGTGCAAAGAGACAGCTATTACCTTACGTAGCTTGCTAACGTTAGCTAACGGCTAAATCAGTCTTCTGCTAGCTAACAACATTTCGGCAAATAAAACAAAACATTTCATACCTGCAAGGTTGTTTATTTCTATGCGAAGAAAATCTGCTTTTGTCAATATGATACCAATACAGTTTCTTAACAGATTAGTGCATTGGGATCGTACCACTAGTGAGTTACCCTTCAATTATCATATTGAAGTTAGCGTCTGTGGGTAGCCATCTTTGTTGTTGATAGTCTGTCATCAATTACACTCCGGTTGGAATACCATTGCAGTAACAAGAGTTCCGGGGGATTACAGGATGAGATAATGTAGCTGTTCTGTGAATAATCTGAACTAAACCCTCTGTCTGATAGTCATTTCCATCCACAACAAAAAGCTTGATATTTAGCCTAATAATATCAAATATAATCATAAAATACTATGCTTTATTATGGCCACTGAATTCCACTACCACTGAATATTCTTTAAAAAAGATCCCATACATTTCTGCCAGTTTGAAAAGGACACACTTTCCCTTTATTACCAAAACGATTGTAATCAAACGTGTAATCTCATTTCGACTATACTTTTAAAGCAGCCATAATATCCATATTGAATAAAGTATTACAAAAAGTGAAAACATCACCCTTGAAAAATTACATTTCTGACCTTCAATGTTCAGACGTGTTGCTTGCTGTTGGAGGTAATTCTGTTGAATGAAGAACAACTGTAGAGGTGTTATCTTCTCTGAATGACACTGCAAGAAAAGAGCGGGCTGAAAAAGCTTTATACAAGTACATAATATAAGTAACCCACATCCACTGTCCATAATATCCTACACCCATGTGCATAGCTTGTTCGTTTAGAAGAGATATTAATTTCACATGAAATGTCAAAGAAAGTCACATTTCAGAAGAATAGCTATGCTTATGCAGCTTTAGTGTGCTACATTTCGTAATATGGCACATTTTGGGTGCTTCATTTATTTGGGATGACAGTTGTGGTGGTAGAGATAACACAGACAGGGGAGTGGTCTAAACGATAGACCTTTATCCGTTTCAAGAGTTGCACTAAGAACAGAAGGCATAAAGATACAGGCTTTATTGTGAAATATAATGCAGCTCTCATCTCATTGTAAAGGTTTTATAATTTGTACTTTCTTAAAAAAATAAGATGTATCCCTTATCACGTTACTGTCTGTCATGATCAAACTACATTGACCATCAGGCATTGCGACAGGAGGAGTGCTTCTTGGGTAATGAGGAAGACGACAAACTCAGGGAACACGTGGCCATCCAGTGGTTAAGTGAATTTAAATGCGTGAATTAAATCCCTTTGTAATATTGGTTGAAAATTAAAGAAATGTATCTGTCTAAGGATCAGACCAACAAAACCAATGTTACTTGCATAAGGAATAGAAAAGATGTTATATATAACTTCAAAGTCTCCTTTTTCGCTATGGGCCAACTGCCCAATTTCCCATGGAATGTAAGTAGCGAGGCTGCTTGCATGTTGTACTATGTACTGTCTGTAGGGTCTGCATCGTAAATTGAATGTCATAATTTTTTTGGGGGGGTTAAGCAATAGTAAGACATATGAATACAGTAATAACATAACGTTTTTTTGTTGTTGTTGCTTTCTATAGTTCCTTGAAAGGGAGCTCGAGAACGACAGCTCATCAGAAATTATTCTAGACATTCTAAAGCAGGTATTGCCTAACTGTCAAAGCAATTTTTTTTTTTACCACGTCACACCTATTTAGTTCAAGATATAGAAACAATACATTGGATTTCCCAGTTGGAAACCACACTAACAATGACTATTCTCACTGGTTTACAGACATGCCTTCATCCAATGTGCTGTAAACATCCTCCCTCAGTTAGATACAGGAGACTGTTTCTGTCTCAGCTCATCAAAATGGTAGGTTATTTTATCTGATATGTTTTTGTCTGGGATCATTCTGTCAGAAAATAGTGCACTATCATACAGTAACTGGTGCATTTATCAACTTGAATGTTTATTTTTTATTTTTTAATCACAATTGAAAAAAACATTCAAGTTGATAAAAAGCCAATTCTTACAAATTGCACACTTTCACATGAATACAATAAAATACAACTTTATTGTTAATTTGTTGAAGCGAACAACAGTAATGTGATGCTTCTCTTCCCTGTGTGTGTGTGTGTGTGTGTGTGTGTGCGCGCAGCATGAAGCCAGTGAGAGTGAGCCCCTGGATGAGCTCTATGATGCACTGGGTGAAGTCCTGGGGGTAGAGGAGGGGACAGAGTGTTACAAGAGCTATTTACTGGTACGACACACACACACATTTCAAAACACCACACTGTATTCAACAAAGACTGTATTCTTCATTTTTACATTTTTGTCATTTAGCAGACGCTCTTTATCCAGAGCGACTTCCAGTAGTGAGTGCATACATTTTTTCCTACTGGTCCCCCTGTGGGAATCGAACCCACAACCCTGCCGTTGCAAGCGCCATGCTCTACCAGCTGAGCCACACGGGACCCTTATTCTATTCTTAAAAATTATTAAATGATTATTAAATTCAAGATTACTTTAATGAAATATGAATGTTATATTTACCGTGTGTGTGTGTGCGTGTGTGTGTGTGTGTGTGTGTGTAGCCGTGTGGAGAAGCAGTGAGTCTATCAGAGAGTACAGCTGTGATCTCTGAAGGAACTACAGGCCTGGTCACATGGGATGCTGCCCTCTATCTAGCTGAATGGGCTCTGGAGAACACACACATCTTCACTGGCAGGTTGGTACACTAGTGTGTGTGTGTCATTGTGTTGTGTCTACAACAACTCATGCTGTTGTTACTACTCATCACCTCAATCTGGTGTGTGTGTCCTCTCCCTGTGTGTGTGTGTCCTCTCCCTGTGTGTGTGTGTCCTCTCCCTGTGTGTGTCCTCTCCCTGTGTGTGTCCTCTCCCTGTGTGTGTCCTCTCCCTGTGTGTGTGTGTCCTCTCCCTGTGTGTGTGTCCTCTCCCTGTGTGTGTGTCCTCTCCCTGTGTGTCCTCTCCCTGTGTGTGTCCTCTCCCTGTGTGTGTCCTCTCCCTGTGTGTGTCCTCTCCCTGTGTGTCCTCTCCCTGTGTGTGTCCTCTCCCTGTGTGTGTCCTCTCCCTGTGTGTGTCCTCTCCCTGTGTGTGTGTCCTCTCCCTGTGTGTCCTCTCCCTGTGTGTGTCCTCTCCCTGTGTGTCCTCTCCCTGTGTGTGTCCTCTCCCTGTGTGTGTGTGTCCTCTCCCTGTGTGTGTCCTCTCCCTGTGTGTGTCCTCTCCCTGTGTGTGCCCTCTCCCTGTGTGTGTGTCCTCTCCCTGTGTGTGTGTCCTCTCCCTGTGTGTCCTCTCCCTGTGTGTGTCCTCTCCCTGTGTGTGTGTGTCCTCTCCCTGTGTGTGTGTCCTCTCCCTGTGTGTCCTCTCCCTGTGTGTGTCCTCTCCCTGTGTGTGTGTGTCCTCTCCCTGTGTGTGTCCTCTCCCTGTGTGTGTGTCCTCTCCCTGTGTGTCCTCTCCCTGTGTGTGTGTCCTCTCCCTGTGTGTCCTCTCCCTGTGTGTGTGTCCTCTCCCTGTGTGTCCTCTCCCTGTGTGTCCTCTCCCTGTGTGTGTCCTCTCCCTGTGTGTGTGTGTCCTCTCCCTGTGTGTGTGTCCTCTCCCTGTGTGTGTGTCCTCTCCCTGTGTGTCCTCTCCCTGTGTGTGTGTCCTCTCCCTGTGTGTGTGTGTCCTCTCCCTGTGTGTGTGTCCTCTCCCTGTGTGTGTGTGTCCTCTCCCTGTGTGTGTGTCCTCTCCCTGTGTGTGTGTGTGTGTCCTCTCCCTGTGTGTGTCCTCTCCCTGTGTGTCCTCTCCCTGTGTGTGTCCTCTCCCTGTGTGTGTCCTCTCCCTGTGTGTCCTCTCCCTGTGTGTGTCCTCTCCCTGTGTGTCCTCTCCCTGTGTGTGTCCTCTCCCTGTGTGTGTCCTCTCCCTGTGTGTGTGTGTGTGTGAGTCCTGTCCCTCCTCTCCCGTCCTACAGGACAGTCCTAGAGCTGGGCAGTGGGGTAGGGTTCACCGGTATAGCAGTGTGTAGGTCCTGCAGTCCCTCCAGGTACGTGTTCAGTGACTGTCACCTCAGCGTTCTACATAGACTGAGGGACAACGTCCAGCTCAATGGGCTGGACAACCAGAACTCTCCCAGAGTGTCGGTGAGTGTGGAGGATCTGGACTGGGATGCGGTGACAGAGAAGCAGCTCAGAGAGATCGGAGCCACCACGGTCATCGCTGCAGGTAGGAACATGGCCTGGGGGGGGTTCATTGTTGTAATATCTTCTACATAAAACAAAAGTGTAGGGCTCTATTCAATCTGTAAAGCTGAAGATCCGCTTTATAGCGCAATTGACTATTAAAGACAATGCCCTCACAATAAACACTGCATAGGTCGACTCAATCAGAAATCACCTTTACATTTTTATGCGGATCTTCTGCGATGCTTCGGTGATACGGATTGAATCCAGCCTTTAATTACAAAAACATTTTTTAAAAATAAATATTGCGTTATTTCAAGCATTTGTGGACTGTTACCTGGCAAACTAATTGATCCAGCTTTCTGGAACAGCCCCCATGTGCTGGTGAGGTATCAAATGTGTTTCCTAATTCTATTGTTGTTAGCTGCCATATGTCCTGTTGTTTCCTGTGTTATAGACGTGGTTTACGATCCAGATATCATTGGCTGTCTGGTGAAGCTTTTCTCTAAGATCCTGAGGTGTTCGGCCAATGGCAGCCTTCCTGATGTCTACGTCTCCTCCACCATCAGAAACCCAGACACATATAACTGCTTTAAACACCAGCTAGGTCAGTACTAACCCAGACACATATAACTGCTTTAAACACCAGCTAGGTCAGTACTAACCCAAACACATATAACTGCTTTAAACACCAGCTAGGTCAGTACTAACCCAGACACATATAACTGCTTTAAACACCAGCTAGGTCAGTACTAACCCAAACACATATAACTGCTTTAAACACCAGCTAGGTCAGTACTAACCCAGACACATATAACTGCTTTAAACACCAGCTAGATCAGTACTAACCCAAACACATATAACTGCTTTAAACACCAGCTAGGTCAGTACTAACCCAAACACATATAACTGCTTTAAACACCAGCTAGATCAGTACTAACCCAAACACATATAACTGCTTTAAACACCAGCTAGGTCAGTACTAACCCAAACACATATAACTGCTTTAAACACCAGCTAGATCAGTACTAACCCAAACACATATAACTGCTTTAAACACCAGCTAGGTCAGTACTAACCCAAACACATATAACTGCTTTAAACACCAGCTAGGTCAATACTAAATCTAGAGCTTTGAGAACTCTAATGAAAAGCGTTCACAAATTAAATGTACTATTGTTAGTAAACCAACTGCTTCAAAGAGCAGCTAGGTGAGGAGATTGTCCAACCCATAGATACTGTAGAGGATGAATCAGTCTTCAAGTGGACTCTTCACCTCGTAGGCTGGGTTACAGTAAAGCACTTTGTGACAACTGGTGTAAAAAGGGCTTTATAAATACAGTACATTTGATTTATCTCCTACGTCAGCACTGTTCTGGAAAGATCAAATCCTATAGCCTTGGATGAATTCCTTTCTAAATGGATCTATAATTATAAGTGTCACACTTCACATCTGAAACTAATGAATCTTTCAAAATGATATATATTTTTTATTCTTCTTGTTTTTCTCTCCCACAGAAAGTTCTGGAATCCAACATGATGTCATGACAGGACCAGTGACCCGTGTGTTCCTTTACAACAGACAAGCCACCATAGAGATGATCAAACTCTACATATAATAATAATAATAATAATAATAATAATAATATAATAGCTGCATCCCAAATGGCACTTTTGACCAGGGTCCATAGGGCTGTGGTCAAAAGTAGTGCACTAGGTAGGGAATAGGGTGCCATTTGGGACACAGACGATATGACACCAAGCCAGACATGTATTACAGTGTAATAAAGTCTTTATTTACATCAACATATTTACATTGTGGAAAATATCCCATTTATACATTCAAGTGTTGTTTAAGAGGGGAATGAAGAGATCCACAGAAGGAGAGAGATGAGAAGGGGGAGACAGAGGAGAGAGAAAGAGAAATGGGGAGGGACTAGAGAACAGAGAGTAGCCTGATGTAACAATCTCTCTTTCCGACAGGTCCTCAAAGAAGTGGAGCATGTGGCAGTTGGTAGCCTAGTGGTTACTGGGCCAGTAACCGAAAGGCTGCTGGTTCGAATCCCGAGCCGACTAGGTGAAACATCTGTCGATGTGCCCTTGAGCAAGGCACTTAATCCTAAACCCTAATTGCTCCTGTAAGTCGCTCTGGATAAGAGCGTCTGCTAAATGACTAAAATGTAAAAATGTTCAAGATTGGAGGCTCAAGAAGGGGGTTAGAGACAGAGAGAGAAGATGTAGCGAGGGGGCGAGTCAGCTGCTGTAGAGAGGTCTGTCTAACAGGGGAGTCAGGGTCCAGTGAGGAGAGGCAGGACGTTCTGGTCCCAGTTCTGGTCCCACCGCTGCCCTCCACTGGCCCGGAGGTTCCTCCTGAACTGACCCAGTCTGCCCTCCTCCTCACAGCCAGGGAAGTCCCACAGCAGAGACTGGCGAGACACAACATAGGGACATGAACATTGGATCCTGGCTAAAACAGCATTCCAGCCATGTGTATATCAGACGATATACTACTATCACAGGAGCAGGTTCCAGTCAGATAAAACAGAATATATTTTAGAAAAGATTCCACTTTACAGGATCATACCACTGGGAAACATTGTCAATTCTTTCGACTCAAGTGATCTCATGGTATAAATCAAGGGTAGAGTAGCAGGTCTCTAGCTCCTCAGCCTCTCGCTGTCTGCTAAATAGTATTATATTACTCTACTGTACCTTGAGCTGTTCAGCTAGTTCCTGAGAGTCTTTGAAGATCAGGCCGTTCTCCTCATGCTTCACCAGCTCATGTAGACTACAGCAGAGAATAGAACAGGTTTAACAACAGAGACTGACAACACAGGAGAACAACACCACAGGAGAATATAACAGCGTTAACTACAGAGAGACTGACAACACAGGAGAATATAACAGCATTAACAACAGAGACTGACAACACAGGAGAATAACACAGTTAACTACAGAGAGACTGACAACACAGGAGAATATAACAGAGTTCGATACATAGTGAAAACAGCACAGGAAAGTCAAACAGATCAGATCAGCACAAAGCCTCTGCACGGTGGTAACAGGTGACTGTTGAGCCAGGGTTTAGACTATTCCCTCACCAGAGGAAGTGGATGGCACACACAGTGTGTGTGTTAGAAGATGACTGTTAAAGAGTCCTGTCTCACCAGAGGAAGTGGATGGCACAGACAGGCAGACAGCAGCCAAACATGTCCACCACCTTCATAGGCAGGTCCAGACCACTGGACGACTTATGGAGACACACCCCCAGATCTGCTGATCCTGGGACAGGGAGAACATCGGTACACACACACACACACACACAGATCTGCTGATCCTGGGACAAGGAGAACATCGGTACACACACACACACAGATCTGCTGAGCCTGGGACAGGAAGACCATACTAACCTAGCAGAACAGGGTAGTCCTCCGCCTCCAGCCATGGAGTACAGATCTTCACATGCTCAAAGCTGAGAGTGTCTATCAGCTTCCTGTAGTGGTCCTTCTGCGGACCCTTACCTGGTCACACACACACCCCCAGGGAATTGAAACAATACGTTCTCTAGGGTTAACAGTATAGGACTGACAGGGCTTGTAAAGGTTTTTCTCAGTTGGTTTAATCTAGCAACAATAGGTTAGTTGACAATGTAATTTTTTGTGAGGCTTCTCAATCAAATCACATGTATTCATAAAGCCCTTTTTACATCAGCCTTTGACGCAAAGGCTGCGTTTACACAGGCAGCCCAATTCTGATATTTTGCCTAATTATTGGCAAAAGATCTGATCTGATTGGTCAAAAGACCAAATCAGACGCAGCATGTAAAAGCGCTTTACAGTAATCCTGCCTAGACCACACAGACCAGTAGCAGGACACTGTCAACACTATAGTTACCTGTGATGACACAGACCAGCGAGGGAAGAGAAGCTCCTGCTTTCACAAACCCCTCGTAGTCTGGTAGAGAAAACACACCAGGTTAATACAAGGGCTTGTCTCCCAAACAGCACCCTAATATAGCCAGTGGTAGAAAAAGTACCCAATTGTCATACTTTAGTAAAAGTATAGAAATCTTAATAGAAAGTTACTCAAGTAACTTTTGATAAGTGCGTGAATTTCACAATTTTCCTGTTCTGCTAAGCATTCAAAATGTAAGGAGTACTTTGGGTGTATGGAGTAAAACGTACAATATTTTCTTTAGGAATGTAATTAAGTGAAAGTAGTCAAAAATATAAATAGTAAAGTACAGATACCCCAAAAAACAACTTAAGTAGTACTTTAAAGTATTTTTACCTAAGTACTTTACACCACTGCCCTATTCCCTTTGTAGTGCACTACTTTTAACCAGAGCCCAATGGGCCCTAAGAGGACACCACTGAGAGGTCTTTTAAAGTGTACCCTTCCTTCCTCACTTCCTTATAATCACTTATTGGACACGATTGATTCTAATTAGGAATGACTAGACAGGTGAATTATAATCACTGATTAGACATGATGACTTCAAAGAAGGACAGATGGGGCCCAACTGCAGATGATAATGATTACCTTCCAGAGCCTTCAGCAGAATGGAGAAGTCCTCATCCTCTGTTGGACACAGATAGGTGAAACAGTGAGAGACCCTAACAAGTATTTACACCTGACAACTGTATGTACTTACGTTGTACACATGGCAATTAACCAGATAGAGCCAGGATTGTATTTTATGTCCAACACAGAAAACCTACAGTCTGATCCCCATCCTGACCTGACACCAAACAGAATGTAGGCTGGCTCTAGTCTGATCCCCATCCTGACCTGACACCCAACAGAATGTAAGCTGGCTCTAGTCTGATCCTCATCCTGACCTGACACCCAACAGAATGTAAGCTGGCTCTAGTCTGATCCCCATCCTGACCTGACTCCAAACAGAATGTAGGCTGGCTCTAGTCTGATCCTCATCCTGACCTGACACCCAACAGAATGTAAGCTGGCTCTAGTCTGATCCTCATCCTGACCTGACACCAAACAGAATGTAAGCTGGCTCTAGTCTGATCCCCATCCTGACCTGACTCCAAACAGAATGTAAGCTGGCTCTAGTCTGATCCCCATCCTGACCTGACACCAAACAGAATGTAAGCTGGCTCTAGTCTGATCCCCATCCTGACCTGACTCCAAACAGAATGTAAGCTGGCTCTAGTCTGATCCCCATCCTGACCTGACACCAAACAGAATGTAAGCTGGCTCTAGTCTGATCCCCATCCTGACCTGACACCAAACAGAATGTAAGCTGGCTCTAGTCTGATCCCCATCCTGACCTGACACCAAACAGAATGTAAGCTGGCTCTAGTCTGATCCCCATCCTGGCCTGACTCCAAACAGAATGTAAGCTGGCTCTAGTCTGATCCCCATCCTGACCTGACTCCAAACAGAATGTAAGCTGGCTCTAGTCTGATCCCCATCCTGACCTGACACCAAACAGAATGTAAGCTGGCTCTAGTCTGATCCCCATCCTGACCTGACACCAAACAGAATGTAAGCTGGCTCTAGTCTGATCCCCATCCTGACCTGACACCAAACAGAATGTAAGCTGGCTCTAGTCTGATCCTCATCCTGACCTGACACCAAACAGAATGTAAGCTCGCGAGATCAGGATGGTTGGACGAGGCTAGAACTTCTCTCGAGGTAAGAAAAACAATTAAGATAGGAAAAAATCCAGAAAAGCTTTTCAATTTAAACTGACAAAATGCAGAGTCTCCTGGTGCTTCTGAAATTGCACCCTATTCCCTATATAAAGTGCACTACTTTTGACCAGAGCCTATAGGGTGCCATTTGGGACGAACCCTCTGTCTGTAGGGTACTGACCGGTCCAGCTGGTGCTGCTGATCAGTAGGGCAGGTCGACCAGAGGTCAAGGTCACAGAAAGGTCACTTGGGTCACGACCTGTAAACACTGTCCTCTCTGTCTCACCACCAGGGGGCTCACCACTGTAACAGACACACAGTGGTTATATAACCTGTGTTATAACGTGTTATGACATGTCTATGATAGTGTAATATATATTTTTATGATAGTTCTTTCTCTCTCCAATGTAACAGATACACAGCGGTTATGAAATGTGTTATTACATGTCTGTTAAATGTATTTGATAGTGTAATAACATTATAATAACTGCTCCTTATACTGTCAAAAGGCAAAGAAAGCAGCCCAAGACCGGCAATGTTGGATCACTTTAGTACAGGCCCTATGTTCCTCCAGGAACCAAGAGGATAACTTTAGTACAGGCCCTATGGTCCTCCAGGAATCAAGAGGATAACTTTAGTACAGGCCCTATGGTCCTCCAGGAACCAAGAGGATAACTTTAGTACAGGCCCTATGTTCCTCCAGGAACCAAGAGGATAACTTTAGTACAGGCCCTATGTTCCTCCAGGAACCAAGAGGATAACTTTAGTACAGGCCCTATGTTCCTCCAGGAACCAAGAGGATAACTTTAGTTATCTATGTCTTGGCCAGCCTCATCAACAGACTACACTAGACTCACCAGACCTGGAACTGAGGGTTAGTCTTGGCCAGCCTCATGAACAGCTGGTGCTGTAGATCCACTGGAGTCTCCTTGAAGATAGCAGGTGGCTTGTCATACAATGTGGTCGCCCTATAGGGGGAGAATAAGACAATAAGTCATGACAATAGTAGTCAACTATCTTCTCTTTCTGTTGCCTGTAAAATCAATTATCTGGGAAAGACCAATACTACTTACAGACAAGATAGCTATAGACAGACAATAGTTTGATCTTGGATAGGAAACCATTGTCATGTAGGTATGTCTCCACATCCTGTCATGTCTGTAGGTATGTCTCCACATCCTGTCATGTCTGTAGGTATGTCTCCACATCCTGTCATGTAGATATGTCTCCACATCCTGTCATGTCTGTAGGTATGTCTCCACATCCTGTCATGTCTGTAGGTATGTCTCCACATCCTGTCATGTCTGTAGGCATGTCTCCACATCCTGTCATGTCTGTAGGTATGTCTCCACATCCTGTCATGTCTGTAGGTATGTCTCCACATCCTGTCATGTCATGTAGATATGTCTCCACATCCTGTCATGTCATGTAGATATGTCTCCACATCCTGTCATGTCATGTAGATATGTCTCCACATCCTGTCATGTCATGTAGATATGTCTCCACATCCTGTCATGTCTGTAGGTATGTCTCCACATCCTGTCATGTCTGTAGGTATGTCTCCACATCCTGTCATGTCTGTAGGTATGTCTCCACATCCTGTCATGTCTGTAGGCATGTCTCCACATCCTGTCATGTCATGTAGATATGTCTCCACATCCTGTCATGTCATGTAGATATGTCTCCACATCCTGTCATGTCTGTAGGTATGTCTCCACATCCTGTCATGTCTGTAGGTATGTCTCCACATCCTGTCATGTCATGTAGGTATGTCTCCACATCCTGTCATGTCATGTAGATATGTCTCCACATCCTGTCATGTCTGTAGGTATGTCTCCACATCCTGTCATGTCTGTAGGCATGTCTCCACATCCTGTCATGTCTGTAGGTATGTCTCCACATCCTGTCATGTCTGTAGGTATGTCTCCACATCCTGTCATGTCTGTAGGTATGTCTCCACATCCTGTCATGTCATGTAGGTATGTCTCCACATCCTGTCATGTCATGTAGATATGTCTCCACATCCTGTCATGTCTGTAGGTATGTCTCCACATCCTGTCATGTCTGTAGGCATGTCTCCACATCCTGTCATGTCTGTAGGTATGTCTCCACATCCTGTCATGTCTGTAGGTATGTCTCCACATCCTGTCATGTCTGTAGGTATGTCTCCACATCCTGTCATGTCTGTAGGTATGTCTCCACATCCTGTCATGTCTGTAGGCATGTCTCCACATCCTGTCATGTCATGTAGGTATGTCTCCACATCCTGTCATGTCTGTAGGTATGTCTCCACATCCTGTCATGTCTGTAGGCATGTCTCCACATCCTGTCATGTCTGTAGGTATGTCTCCACATCCTGTCATGTCTGTAGGTATGTCTCCACATCCTGTCATGTCATGTAGATATGTCTCCACATCCTGTCATGTCATGTAGGTATGTCTCCACATCCTGTCATGTCTGTAGGCATGTCTCCACATCCTGTCATGTCTGTAGGCATGTCTCCACATCCTGTCATGTCTGTAGGCATGTCTCCACATCCTGTCATGTCTGTAGGCATGTCTCCACATCCTGTCATGTCTGTAGGCATGTCTCCACATCCTGTCATGTCTGTAGGCATGTCTCCACATCCTGTCATGTCTGTAGGTATGTCTCCACATCCTGTCATGTCTGTAGGCATGTCTCCACATCCTGTCATGTCTGTAGGTATGTCTCCACATCCTGTCATGTCTGTAGGTATGTCTCCACATCCTGTCATGTCTGTAGGCATGTCTCCACATCCTGTCATGTCTGTAGGCATGTCTCCACATCCTGTCATGTCATGTAGATATGTCTCCACATCCTGTCATGTCATGTAGGTATGTCTCCACATCCTGTCATGTCATGTAGATATGTCTCCACATCCTGTCATGTCTGTAGGTATGTCTCCACATCCTGTCATGTCTGTAGGCATGTCTCCACATCCTGTCATGTCTGTAGGTATGTCTCCACATCCTGTCATGTCTGTAGGCATGTCTCCACATCCTGTCATGTCTGTAGGTATGTCTCCACATCCTGTCATGTCTGTAGGTATGTCTCCACATCCTGTCATGTCTGTAGGCATGTCTCCACATCCTGTCATGTCTGTAGGTATGTCTCCACATCCTGTCATGTCCCAAGTCCATCGCCCACCCTCCCCTTGGTCCTAACCCAGATATGTAAAGTGGAAGCAATACGGCAGAAGGTTTGCCACTACACTGCTGATACCTGTCCAGACCCTTAAGACATGTTAACATCAAGGGTTTAGTTATGGCTAACTAGGTATATAGCCAAGGGGAACCGATGAGGATGACAGGGATAGATTCAGACTCCCCACTTTGCATCTATCTGTCCGTCCGTCCGTCCGTCCGTCCGTCTGTCCGTTCGTCTGTACGTCTATCTATCCATCTATCTACGGATGGATGGATGGATGGATGGATTGACAGACTGATGTTGAATGTAAAACAGTCCTTACTTGATGTTCCAGTTGTTCTGAAGGTCTTCCTTCATAGCGTTGGTGACACAAAGGTTATGGCTGGAGAATCGCCCAAACAAACGCTCATACCTGCCAGAGACAAGGCAAGGAGCAAGAACATGGGTCGTAGACAGGGCAGGGGACAATAACATGGGTCGTATACAGGGCAGGGGACAAGAACATGGGTCGTAGACAGGACAGGGGACAAGAACATGGGTCGTAGACAGGACAGGGGACAAGAACATGGGTCGTAGACAGGGCAGGGGACAAGAACATGGGTCGTAGACAGGGCAGGGGACAAGAACATGGGTCGTAGACAGGACAGGGGACAGTAACATGGGTCGTAGACAGGGCAGGGGACAAGAACATGGGTCGTAGACAGGACAGGGGACAGTAACATGGGTCGTAGACAGGGCAGGGGACAAGAACATGGGTCGTAGACAGGACAGGGGACAAGATCAAGCGTTTCTTGATGGACAGTATTGTAGACATTTTTGCAAATGTATAAAATAAAATAAAACTGAAATATCACATTTACATAAGTATTCAGACCCTTTACTCAGTACTTTGTTGAAGCACCTTTGGCAGCGATTACAGCCTCAGGTATTCTTGGGTATGACGCTACAAGCTTGGCACACCTGTATTTGGGGAGTTTCTACCATTCTTCTCTGCAGATCCTCTCAAACTCTGTCAGGTTGGATGGGGAGTGTCACTGCACAGCTATTTTCAGGTCTTTCCAGAGATGTTCGATCAGGTTCAAGTCCGGACTCTGGCTGGGCCACTCAAGGACATTCAGAGACTTGTCCCAAAGCCACTCCTGCATTGTCTTGGCTGTGTGCTTAGGATCGTTGTCCTGTTGGAAGGTGAACCTTCGCCCCAGTCTGAGGTCCTGAGCGCTCTGGAGCAGGTTTTCATCAAGGATCTCTCTGTACTTTGCTCCGTTCATCTTTCCCTCGATCCTGACTAGTCTCCCAGTCCCTGCCGCTGCATCCCCACAGCATGATGCTGCCACCACCATGCTTCACCGTAGGGATGGTGCCTGGTTTCTTCCAGACGTGACGCTTGGCATTCAGGCCAAAAAGTTGAATCTTGGTTTCATCAGACAGGAAATGTTGTTTCTCATGGTCTGAGAGTCTTTAGGTTCCTTTTGGCAAACTCCAAGCGGGTGTCATGTGCCTTTTACTGAGGAGTGGCTTCCGTCTGGCCTGATTGGTGGAGTGCTGCAGAGATGTTTGTTCTTCTGGAAGGTTCTCGCATCTCCACAGAGGAACTCTGGAGCTCAGAGTGACCATCGGGTTCTTGGTCACCTCCCTGACCAAGGCCCTTCTCCCCCGATTTCTCAGTTTGGCCGGGCAGACAGCTCTAGGAAGAGTCTTGGTGGTTCCAAACGTCTTCCATTTAAGAATGATGGAGGCCACTGTGTTCTTAGGGACCTTCAATGCTGCAGACATTTTTTGGTACCCTTCCCTAGATCTGTGCCTCAACACAATCCTGCCTCTGAGCTCTACGGACAATTCCTTCAACCTCATGGCTTGGTTTTTGCTCTGACATGCACTGTCAACTGTGGGACCTTATATAGACAGGTGTGTGCCTTTCCAAATCATGTCCATTCAATTAAATTTAGCACAGGTGGACTCCAATCAAGTTGTAGAAACATCTCAAGGATGAATAATGGAAACAGGATGCACCTGAGCTCAATTTTTCATAGCAAAGGGTCTGAATACTTATGTACATTTTACATTTACATTTTAGTCATTTAGCAGACGCTCTTATCCAGAGCGACTTACAGTTAGTGAGTGCATTCATTATTTATTTATTTTATATATTTTTTTTTTCATACTGGCCCCCCGTGGGAATCGAACCCACAACCCTGGCGTTGCAAACGCCACGCTCCACCAACCGAGCTACATCCCTGCCGGCCATTCCCTCCCCTACCCTGGACGACGCTGGGCCAATTGTGCGCCGTCGCATGGGTCTCCTGGTCGCAGCCGGCTACGACAGAGCCTGGATTCGAACCAGGATCTCTAGTGGCACAGCCTTAGACCACTGCGCCACTCGGGAGAGTTTTTTTTTGTTTTATACATTTGCAAAATTTTTAAAAAAAAAACTGTTTTTGCTTTGTCATTATGGGGTATTGTGGGTAGATTGATGAAGAAAATGTTTTATTTTATCCATTTTAGAATAAGGCTGTAATGTAACAAAATTTGGAAAAAGGGATGGGGACTGAATACATTCCGAATGAACTGATTATAGGGAACAGGGATCCATTTGGGACTCAGCCATGGTGACGTTACTGACCACTGTGCCAGCCTGACGATGGGGTGGTCGGGGCCGTGTGAGAGGCCCATGATGGTGTAGCCGTAGTTGTGCCAGTCAATGATGAACCTGGTTCCTCTCAGACCACACACCAGCCATGTCACCACTATACCGGGCAGTCCTGGAGGGTTCTGGGGGAGGAGGTCAATAACACACCAGCCATGTCAACACTATACCGGGCAGTCCTGGAGGGTTCTGGGGGAGGAGGCAAGTACAACTGAACAGAATAGAATAAGAATAAAAATATAATATAATATAAATAAGTAGGATAGAACGGAATAGAACAGAATTTATAGAATATAATGTCAGGTCAGGTCCTTAATAAACACTATTAAAACCAACATTAAATTCAACCTTTACTAAAGCAAGGCACATAAACAGCATTCTACCAGTTGTTTTGGGGGGGGAAATCACAGCAGTATCTGTAGACGTCTCATGACATAACAGGTTATAGAACCGAATAAAACAGAATAGAATAAATGAAAGTTCACAGGTTGTTCTGCAAGTTATTCCAGTCAATAAGTAGAAACGTTTACAGCATGTTTATTGTATTGTAGTAGAAATACCTGCATGAGAATATGGGACTGGACGTCAGTCTTCAACAACACCAGGAGAAGCTGCAGGGACTGGAGAATCACCTTGGTAACATAGCTCACCATCCTAGGACCCACTGGAAACAGACAGACAGATGGATTTTTAGTATGTCTCAGTGCTCTGGTAGTGGCCACTCAGAAACAGACCTGGGCTATATTATGGGATAGACTCAAGACCTAACTACTGTTATTTAAAAAAAAATGTTAGTCATTTAGCAGACGCTCTTATCCAGAGCGACTTACAGTTAGTGAGTGCATACATTTTTTTTTGTTCATACTGGCCCCCTGTGGGAATCGAACCCACAACCCTGGCGTTGCAAGCGCCATGCTCTACCAACTGAACTACACGGGGCCCAACATTAAATTATACAACGGGTGATTAGTAATTCTCATTGTTAGAGTCTATCCTGCCCATAATATACAGTACCAGTCAAAAGTTTTAGAACACCTACTCATTCCAGCGTTTCTCTTTATTTTTACTATGTTCTACATTGTAGAATAATAGTGAAGACATCAAAACTATGAAATAACACATTTGGAATCATGAAGTAACCAAAAAAGTGATAAACAAATCTAAATATATTTTATATTTGAGATTCATCAAATAGCCACCCTTTGCCTTGATGACAGCTTTGCACACTCTTATTATAATAATAATAATAATAATAATAATAATATGCCATTTAGCAGACGCTTTTATCCAAAGCGACTTACAGTCATGCGTGCATACATTTTTGTGTATGGGTGGTCCCGGGGATCGAACCCACTACCTTGGCGTTACAAGCGCCGTGCTCTACCAGCTGAGCTACAGAGGATTTCTCTCAACCAATTTCATGAGGTAGTCACCTGGAATACATTTCAATTAACAGGTGTGCCTTCTTAAAAGTTAATTTGTGGAATTTCTTTCCTTCTTAATGCGTTTGAGCCAATCAGTTGTGTTGTGACAAGGTAGGGGGGGTATACAGAAGATAACCCTATTTGGTAAAAGACCAAGTTCATATTATGGTAAGAACAGCTCAAATAAGCTAAGCGAGATGACAGTCCATCATTACTTTAAGACATGAAGGTCAGTCAATACGGAACATTTCAATAACTTTTAAAGTTTCTTCAAGTGCAGTCGAAAAACCATCAAGCGCTATGATGAAACTGGCTCTCATGAGGACCGACACAGGAATGGAATATCAAGTGTTACCTCTGCTGCAGAGGATACGTTCATTAGAGTTACCAGCCTTAGAAATTGCAGCCCAAATAAATGCTTCACAGAGTTCAAGTAACAGACACATCTCAACATCAACTGTTCAGAGGAGACTGCGTGAATCAGGCCTTCATGGTCAAATTGCTGCAAAGAAACCACTACTAAAGGACATCAATAAGAAGAAGAGACTTGCTTGGGCCAAGAAACACGAGCAATGGACATTAGACTGGTGGAAATGTGTCCTTTGGTCTGGAGTCCAAATTTGAGATTTTTGGTTCCAACCGCCGTGTCTTTGTGAGACGTGTGGGTGAACGGATGATCTCCGCATGTGTATTTCCCACCATAAAGCATGGAGGAGGAGGTGTTATGGTGTGGGGGTGCTTTACTGGTGACACTGTCTGTGATTTATTTAGAATTCAAGGCACACTTAGCCAGCATGGCTACCACAGCATTCTTCAGCGATACTTCATCCCATCTGGTTTGGGCTTAGTGGGACAATCATTTGTTTTTCAACAGGACAATGACCCAACACACCTCCAGGCTGTGTAAGGGCTATTTGACCAAGAAGGAGAGTGATGGAGTGCTGCATCAGATGACCTGGCATCCACAATCCCCCGACCTCAACAAAATTGAGATGGAAAAGCAGCCAACAAGTGCTCAGCATATGTGGGAACTCCTTCAAGAATGTTGGAAAAGCATTCCAGGTGAAGCTGGTTGAGAGAATGCCAAGAGTGTGCAAAGCTGTCATCAAGGTAAAGGGTACCTATTTGAAGAATCTCAAATATAAAATATATTTTAATTTGTTTAACACTTTTTTGGCTACTACATGATTCCATATGTGTTATTTCAGAGTTTTTATGTCTTCACTATTATTCTACAACGTAGAAAATAGTAAAAATAAAGAAAAAAAACTCTTCAATGAGTAGGTGATCTAAAACTTTTGACCGGTAGTGTATATGGTAATATTGCATAAATAAATATTTGGTAATATGGCATAAATATGGTAATATGGCATAAATTAATATACGGTAATGGTAAATGCTGTAAACTCAGTCCCAGATCAGTTCCAGTACCTTGGAGTCCTTTAACTTCTGCGATTGGGATGATCGTGATCCTCTCATCTCCAATCACATCCTGATGAGGCTTGGTACCTGACAATAATCACAGTTCAGAAGAATAGTCAGAAGAACTAGAGTTGGCAAGAGCACAAACAGATCTGGGACCAGGCTATAGAAGGAGACAACAGATCTGGGACCAGGCTATAGAAGGAGACAACAGATCTGGGACCAGACTATAGAAGGAGACAACAGATCTGGGACCAGGCTTGCAGGGAGGCCACAGATGAAAGTATAGAGCCATGTTTATTTGTACTTATAAACTGGGTGGTTCTAGCCCTGAATGCTGATTGGCTGACAGCCGTGGTACAACACACCGTATACCACGGGTATGACAAACCATTTATGTTTACTGCTCTAATTGTGTTGGTAACCAGTTTATAATAGCAATAAGGCACCTCGGGGGTTTGTGGTATATGGCCAATATACCACGGCTAAGAGCTGTGTCCTGGCACTCCGCGATGCCTCGTGCATGAGAACAGCCCTTAGCCGTGGTATAATGGCCATATACCACACCTCCTCGTGTCTTATTGCTTAAATATAACACAATCAATCTATTCATTTACCAGGGAATCCAACAAACGTCACGCTGTAGCCGTGTTTGCTGAGCGAAAGGGCATGGTACTGCATGCGAGGGCTGCGTCCGATATCCCCCAGTACCAGCACACATACACGCCGCTCCGTCAACGCATCTCTTCTCCGTAACTGCCGCAGTAACTGGGACCCCAACACGAGAGTAACAGTAACGGAGACCAGTGTCCATAGTGCATTTAAACTGGTCAAGTAAAACCCTGCCAGTAATGCAAAACATATCAGTGAAACTGTCGCTAGAGTCGTGGAAGCACAGGCATCCGCCATGTTTGTTGTGACTGATGACGTGCCTCATTGTGACGGACGGACGGACGGGGGACGGGGGGGTCGACTGAGATTTAAAGGGCCCGTGCACCTTGGGTGTACTCATTAGTCCCCAAAAAAAATTCAACTAAAACGAGTCTCTATTGGATCAATTCAGCTACGTCGCTCCCCGTTTTGTTCCGTTTGCTTCCATTTAATAAATGTTTTCCCATATAATTTTATTTTACATTCTGCGACTAGTGCCGCCTTCAAAACAACTGGGAACTCGGAACTGGGAATCTCCGATTTCCGACTTCAGTGTGTTCAAGACAACTTGGAACTTGTAAAAAAACTCTGACTGGTACAATTCTATAGTTAAATGCAAAGAGGAACAATGTGTACATATTGAAGAAGCTATTACTTAAATACTGGAAATCAAATGATATTCCAACTTTAAGTGAATGGAAGAATCAAATACTTTATTATTTAAATATTGAAAAAATCTGGCTACAGATAGAAAAAACATAACACAATCTGAAGCCATATTGGACAGAAGCTTGCAAACATTGGAAACAACCAATGGATGAAACCAATGGCTATTGATTATGAGAATAAATAAGAAACAATATAATACATAAATAAAATGTTGAACAAATATGGATAAGTAGTGACAGGGTGGCAACATGTGGGTCTAAGCAAGTGTGGTGTCATTAATGTTTGTCCAGTTTTTTTTAAATTCCTTTTCTAATCTTTTTCTGTTTTGACTGTTGTGCAATAAGTCCTTGCCTAGTCATGTCGAGTCTTCTGGATCTACTCCTGAGTGGCGCAGTGGTCTAAGGCACTGCATCGCAGTGCTAACTGTGCCACTAGATCCTGGTTCGAATCCAGGCTCTGTCGCAGCCGGCCGCGACAGAGCCTGGATTGTGCGGCGCACAATTGGCCCAGCGTCGTCCGGTGTAGGGGAGGGAATTGCCGGCAGGGATGTAGCTCAGTTGATAGAGCATGGTGTTTGCAATGCCAGTATAAAAAAATATGTATTCACTAACTGTAAGTCGCTCTGGATAAGAGCGTCTGCTAAATGACAAAAATGTAAATCTATGTATATTTAATTGTAGGAAAACGAAATAAAATCATTAACAAAAAAAATAAACGTTTGCAATAGAATCGGCTTAATGAATACGCTCCTGTTTGTTAGAGTGACTGGACCTGACCACCGGACACAGATTGATGCAACAATGTTACAATGTTCACTCTTAGAATTAAATGTGCTGTATAGAACCAAAAGGGCTTCTTCAGCTGTCCCCATAGGAGAACCCTTTGAAGAACTGTTTTGTTTCCAGGTAGAACCCTACTGGGTTCCATGTAGAACCCAAAATAGTTCTACCTGGAACCAAAAAGAGTTCTACCTGGAACCAAAAAGGGTTCTCCTATTGGGGACAGTCGAAGAACCCGTTTGAATACCTTTTTTCTAAGAGTGTAGCCTACATGTGATGATTAATTGCTGTAACCACAGAGATTCTATTAAACTACCGGTACTATGTAATTATATGACTGTAACTACAGAGATTCTATTAAACTACCGGTACTATGTCATTATATGACTGT
>NW_028163048.1:20000-46719 GCF_964263955.1 Coregonus lavaretus | reverse complement strand
GGTACAACAACAAAGGAAACGAAGGCAAGGAGCCATGATGGACGCCCCCTGACTCTACTACTGTAGGAGATGTAATCCACCAGGTCATCCTTACCTGGATATACTCAGTCAGACTGTTGAACACCTGTTTAGCCACAGTCATGGCCTTGGAGAAGTTCCTCTTGCTGGCTCATCTATTATGTCCTTCCAGAGTAGTACCAGTAGAAGTCACTGATAGACTCCTACAGACGACCACAGAGAGAAGGGAAGGGGTCAAAGGTGACACAGGAAGAGAGAAAGAGACAGACAGAGACAGAGAGACAGACAGAGAGAGAGAGAGAGAGAGAGAGAGAGAGCGAGAGTGAGAGCGAGAGAGAGAGAGAAAGCGCGAGAGAGAGCGAGAGAGAGAGAGAGAGACAGAGAGAGAGAGAGAGAGAGAGAGAGAGAGAGAGAGAGAGAGAGAAAGCGCGAGAAAGAGAGAGAGAAAGGGAGAGAGAGAGAGGAGAAAGAGAGAGAGAGGAGAAAGAGAGAGGAGAGAGAAAGAGAGAGGAGAGAGAAAGAGAGAGGAGAAAGAGAGAGAGAGAGAGAGGAGAAAGAGAGAGGAGAGAGAGGGGGAGAGAGAGAGAGAGAGAGAGAGAGAGAGAGAGAGAGAGAGCGAGAGAGAGAGACAGAGACAGAGACAGAGACAGAGACAGAGAGAGAGAGAGAGAGAGAGAGAGAGAGAGAAAGCGCGAGAGAGAGAGAGAGAAAGGGAGAGAGAGCGAGAGAGGAGAAAGAGAGAGAGAGGAGAAAGAGAGAGGAGAGAGAAAGAGAGAGGAGAAAGAGAGAGAGAGAGGAGAAAGAGAGGAGAAAGAGAGAGAGAGAGAGAGAGAGAGAGAGAGAGAGAGAGAGAGAGAGAGAGAGAGAGAGAGAGAGAGAGAGAGAGAAAGGGAGAGAGAGAGAGAGAGAGAGAGGAGAGAGAGAGGAGAAGAGAGAGGAGAGAGAGAGAGGAGAAAGAGAGAGGAGAGAGAGAGAGGAGAAAGAGAGAGGAGAGAGAAAGAGAGAGGAGAAAGAGAGAGGAGAGAGAGAGAGAGAGAGAGAGAGAGAGAGAGAGGAGAGAGAGAGAGAGGAGAAAGAGAGAGGAGGAGAGAGAGAGAGAGAGAAAGAGAGAGAGAAAGCACGAGAGAGAGAGAGAGAGAAAGCGCGAGAGAGAGAGAGAGAGAAAGCGCGAGAGAGAGAGAAAGAGAGAAAGCGAGAGAAAGAGAGAAAGCGAGAGAGGGGGAGACATACACACACAGGACATTACTTGTTCATGTTCTGTTTTGTCTCTTGTCAAAAAGCAAATAGCAGCCCTTCCCTTTTTCAGGAAGGATATCATGATCTTTCTCTTTTTAGGTTTAGGGTTACTGAAAATAAAGCTGGTGGAATGTGAAGGGAAGTAATCAGCCGATAAAGAGAAAGATTATTATAATTAGAGACAGAACCGTAGCAGGAGATGTTGATCAGTCTTACCTGCAGGCGGAGCAGGTAGTCCACAGTGCAGATAATGATGTTGATCAGTCTTACCTGCAGGCGGAGCAGGTAGTCCACAGTGCAGATAATGATGTTGATCAGTCTTACCTGCAGGCGGAGCAGGTAGTCCACAGTGCAGATAATGATGTTGATGGTGGTGGTGCTGCCAGTCTGAGTCCGCAGATAGTTCTGGAAATCTGCTCAGAGACAGAGATAACAGGATCACACCATATGTAGCTTGGGCTCTGGTCAAAACCAGTATACAAGATTGGGATCAGTTTTGCCTTTAACATCATAATATACCTGTATAAGATTGGGATCCGTTTTGCCTTTAACATCATAATATACCTGTATAAGATTGGGATCAGTTTTGCCTTTAACATCATAATATACCTGTATAAGTTTGGGATCCGTTTAGCCTTTAACATCATAATATACCTGTATAAGATTGGGATCAATTTAGCCTTTAACATCATAATATACCTGTATGAGATTGGGATCAGTCTTTAACATCATAATATACCTGTATAAGATTGGGATCCGTTTAGTCTTTAACATCATAATATACCTGTATAAGATTGGGATCCGTTTTGCCTTTAACGTCATAATATACTTGTATAAGATTGGGATCCGTTTAGTCTTTAACATCATAATATACTTGTAAAAGATTGGGATCAGTTTTGCCTTTAACATCATAATATACCTGTATAAGATTGGGATCAGTTTTTAACATCATAATATACCTGTATAAGATTGGGATCCGTTTAGTCTTTAACATCATAATATACCTGTATAAGATTGGGATCCGTTTTGCCTTTAACGTCATAATATACTTGTATAAGATTGGGATCCGTTTAGCCTTTAACATCATAATATACCTGTATAAGATTGGGATCAGTTACAGTGGGGGAAAAAAGTATTTAGTCAGCCACCAATTGTGCAAGTTCTCCCACTTAAAAAGATGAGAGGCCTGTAATTTTCATCATAGGTACACGTCAACTATGACAGACAAAATGAGAAAAAAAAATCCAGAACATCACATTGTAGGATTTTTAATGAATTTATTTGCAAATTATGGTGGAAAATAAGTATTTGGTCACCTACAAACAAGCAAGATTTCTGCCTCTCACAGACCTGTAACTTCTTCTTTAAGAGGCTCCTCTGTCCTCCACTCATTACCTGTATTAATGGCACCTGGTTGAACTTGTTATCAGTATAAAAGACACCTGTCCACAACCTCAAACAGTCACAGTCCAAACTCCACTATGGCCAAGACCAAAGAGCTGTCAAAGGACACCAGAAACAAAATTGTAGACCTGCACCAGGCTGGGAAGACTGAATCTGCAATAGGTAAGCAGCTTGGTTTGAAGAAATCAACTGCGGGAGCAATTATTAGGAAATGGAAGACATACAAGACCACTGATAATCTCCCTCAATCTGGGGCTCCACGCAAGATCTCACCCCGTGGGGTCAAAATGATCACAAGAACGGTGAGCAAAAATCCCAGAACCACACGGGGGGACCTAGTAAATGACCTGCAGAGAGCTGGGACCAAAGTAACAAAGCCTACCATCAGTAACACACTACGCTGCCAGGGACTCAAATCCTGCAGTGCCAGACGTGTCTCCCTGCTTAAGACAGTACATGTCCAGGCCCGTCTGAAGTTTGCTAGAGTGCATTTGGATGATCCAGAAGAGGATTGGGAGAATGTCATATGGTCAGATGAAACCAAAATAGAACTTTTTGGTAAAAACTCAACTCGTCGTGTTTGGAGGACAAAGAATGCTGAGTTGCATCCAAAGAACACCATACCTACTGTGAAGCATGGGGGTGGAAACATCATGCTTTGGGGTTTTTCTGCAAAGGGACTGATCTGTGTAAAGGAAAGAATGAATGGGGCCATGTATCGTGAGATTTTGAGTGAAAACCTCCTTCCATCAGCAAGGGCATTGAAGATGAAACGTGGCTGGGTCTTTCAGCATGACAATGATCCCAAACACACCGCCCGGGCAACGAAGGAGTGGCTTCGTAAGAAGCATTTCAAGGTCCTGGAGTGGCCTAGCCAGTCTCCAGATCTCAACCCCATAGAAAATCTTTGCAGGGAGTTGAAAGTCCGTGTTGCCCAGCGACAGCCCCAAAACATCACTGCTCTAGAGGAGATCTGCATGGAGGAATGGGCCAAAATACCAGCAACAGTGTGTGAAAACCTTGTGAAGACTTACAGAAAACGTTTGACCTGTGTCATTGCCAACAAAGGGTATAAAACAAAGTATTGAGAAACTTTTGTTATTGACCAAATACTTATTTTCCACCATAATTTGCAAATAAATTCATTAAAAATCCTACAATGTGATTTTCTGGAGAATTTTTTTCTCTCATTTTGTCTGTCAAAGTTGACGTGTACCTTTGATGAAAATTACAGGCCTCTCTCATCTTTTTAAGTGAGAGAACTTGCACAATTGGTGGTTGACTAAATACTTTTTTCCCCCACTGTACCTGTATAAGATTGTAATCAGTTTAGCCTTTAACATCATAATATACCTGTATAAGATTGGGATCAGTTTAGCCTTTAACATCATAATATACCTGTATAAGATTGGGATCCGTTTAATGTTTAACATCATAATATACCTGTATAAGATTGGGATCAGTTTTGCCTTTAACATCATAATATACCTGTATAAGATTGGGATCCGTTTTGCCTTTAACATCATAATATACCTGTATAAGATTGGGATCAGTTTAGTCTTTAACATCATAATATACCTGTATAAGATTGGGATCAGTTTTGCCTTTAACATCATAATATACCTGTATAAGATTGGGATCAGTTTTGCCTTTAACATCATAATATACCTGTATAAGATTGGGATCCGTTTTGCCTTTAACATCATAATATACCTGTATAAGATTGGGATCAGTTTAGTCTTTAACATCATAATATACCTGTATAAGATTGGGATCAGTTTAGTCTTTAACATCATAATATACCTGTATAAGATTGGGATCCGTTTTGCCTTTAACGTCATAATATACTTGTATAAGATTGGGATCCGTTTAGCCTTTAACATCATAATATACCTGTATAAGATTGGGATCAGTTACAGTGGGGGAAAAAAGTATTTAGTCAGCCACCAATTGTGCAAGTTCTCCCACTTAAAAAGATGAGAGGCCTGTAATTTTCATCATAGGTACACGTCAACTATGACAGACAAAATGAGAAAAAAAAATCCAGAACATCACATTGTAGGATTTTTAATGAATTTATTTGCAAATTATGGTGGAAAATAAGTATTTGGTCACCTACAAACAAGCAAGATTTCTGCCTCTCACAGACCTGTAACTTCTTCTTTAAGAGGCTCCTCTGTCCTCCACTCATTACCTGTATTAATGGCACCTGGTTGAACTTGTTATCAGTATAAAAGACTGGGATCAGTTTAGTCTTTAACATCATAATATACCTGTATAAGATTGGGATCAGTTTTGCCTTTAACATCATAATATACCTGTATAAGATTGGGATCAGTTTAGTCTTTAACATCATAATATACCTGTATAAGATTGGGATCAGTTTTTAACATCATAATATACCTGTATAAGATTGGGATCAGTTTAGTCTTTAACATCATAATATACCTGTATAAGATTGGGATCAGTTTTTAACATCATAATATACCTGTATAAGATTGGGATCAGTTTAGTCTTTAACATCATAATATACCTGTATAAGATTGGGATCAGTTTTTAACATCATAATATACCTGTATAAGATTGGGATCAGTTTAGTCTTTAACATCATAATATACCTGTATAAGATTGGGATCCGTTTAGTCTTTAACATCATAATATACCTGTATAAGATTGGGATCAGTTTAGTCTTTAACATCATAATATACCTGTATAAGATTGGGATCAGTTTAGTCTTTAACATCATAATATACCTGTATAAGATTGGGATCAGTTTTTAACATCATAATATACCTGTATAAGATTGGGATCAGTTGTGTCTTTAACATCATAAAATACCTGTATAAGATTGGGATCCGTTTAGTCTTTAACATCATAATATACCTGTATAAGATTGGGATCAGTTAAGTCTTTAACATCATAATATACCTGTATAAGATTGGGATCAGTTTAGTCTTTAACGTCATAATATACTTGTATAAGATTGGGATCAGTTTTTAACATCATAATATACCTGTATAAGATTGGGATCCGTTTAGTCTTTAACATCATAATATACCTGTATAAGATTGGGATCCATTTAGTCTTTAACATCATAATATACCTGTATAAGATTGGGATCAGTTGTGTCTTTAACATCATAATATACCTGTATAAGATTGGGATCAGTTTTTAACATCATAATATACCTGTATAAGATTGGGATCAGTTTTTAACATCATAATATACCTGTATAAGATTGGGATCCGTTTTGCCTTTAACATCATAATATACCTGTATAAGATTGGGATCAGTTTTTAACATCATAATATACCGGTATAAGATTGGGATCCATTTTGCCTTTAACATCATAATATACCTGTATAAGATTGGGATCAGTTTTTAACATCATAATATACCTGTATAAGATTGGGATCCGTTTAGTCTTTAACATCATAATATCCCTGTATAAGATTGGGATCCGTTTTGCCTTTAACGTCATAATATACTTGTATAAGATTGGGATCCGTTTAGCCTTTAACATCATAATATACCTGTTTGAGATTGGGATCCGTTTTGCCTTTAACATCATAATATACCTGTATAAGATTGGGATCCGTTTTTAACATCATAATATACCTGTATAAGATTGGGATCAGTTTTGTCTTTAACATCATAATATACCTGTATAAGATTGTCATTTGATGGCACATTGAGACGTGTGACTCACCGTTGTTGTGTCCCTCACAGAGCAGCTGCAGGAAGCGGAACAGGTCACAGGTAAACTCATCGTCTGCCATCACCTTCTCATCTGGCCACAGGAACACAGGACAGACAGGGGTTGAACAGGATGAGGAATAGGTGTTGTTGTTGTTTGTTTATAAGTGTTTTTGGAGTGTGTAACTCCAGTGTCCATTGTTGTTTGACTGAGAGAGCAAGGATGAATAAGAAGAGTTTTAAATGAAGGATTAGGCCAGGTAACAATGTCTGTGTGTCTGTGTGTGTGTGTGTGTGTGTGTGTGTGTGTGTGTGTGTGTGTGTGTGTGTGTGTGTGTGTGTGTGTGTGTGTAGGTAAGTATAACCACAGTATCACTCTCTGCCCTCGTTAGCAGGTTAGTAGCTAAACCACAAAGACCCCAGACAGCTCGTCCGTTAGTCTGTCTGTCCACTGGCCAGCGGACAGATGGACGGCAGAAGGAGAACGGGAGGAGCTAGTCAGAAAGAAAGGGAGGAGCCAGACAGTAGGAAAGGGAGGAGCCAGACAGGGGGAAAGGGAGGAGCCAGTCACAGAGAGACAGAGACAGACACACACACACACACACACACAATCACACACACATACATAGACACACACACTCTCCACACAGAGAGCACAGGAACAGGCCAACAACCAGGGATTCAAACACACACAGGTGAAACATCAATAATGTCACATTGAAATGGTCATGACAGTGGAGAGGAGAGGGAATGCTGTGACATTGATAGTACGAGACAGACACACAGGGAACACAGAAATACAGAGAACAGATATATCTCTCTATATCAAACACAAAGTCACACAGTCATGCAATATAGATCTACTGAACTCCACAAACTCCAGTGTGTGTTTAAAGGTGTGTGTTTGTGTGTGTGTGTAGGAGTGTGTGTTTGTGTGTGTGTGTGTGTGTAGGAGTGTGTGTGTGTGTGTGTGTGTGTAGGAGTGTGTGTGTGTGTGTGTAGGAGTGTGTGTGTGTGTGTGTGTGTGTGTGTGTGTGTGTGTGTGTGTGTGTGTGTGTAGGAGTGTGTGTGTGTGTGTGTAGGAGTGTGTAGGTGTGTGTGTGTGTGTGTGTGTGTGTGTGTGTGTGTAGGTGTGTGTGTGTGTGTGTGTGTAGGAGTGTGTGTGTGTGTGTGTGTAGGAGTGTGTATGTGTGGTGGAAAGAGGGTGGGGAAACGACAAGGTAACCAAATCACATGGTACTGGAGACAGAAGCAGGGAGTCTGGGGTCTGGTTCTACACAGAGGACAGTGTGTGGGGTTCACATCTGGTTCTACACAGAGGACAGTGTGGGGGGGTCACATCTGGTTCTACACAGAGGACAGTGTGGGGGGGGGGTCACATCTGGTTCTACACAGAGGACAGTGTGGGGGGGTCACATCTGGTTCTACACAGAGGACAGTGTGGGGGGGGTCACATCTGGTTCTACACAGAGGACAGTGTGGGGGGGGTCACATCTGGTTCTACACAGAGGACAGTGTGGGGGGGGTCACATCTGGTTCTACACAGAGGACAGTGTGGGGGGGGGTCACATCTGGTTCTACACAGAGGACAGTGTGGGGGGGGTCACATCTGGTTCTACACAGAGGACAGTGTGGGGGGGGTCACATCTGGTTCTACACAGAGGACAGTGTGGGGGGGGTCACATCTGGTTCTACGCAGAGGACAGTGTGGGGGGGGTCACATCTGGTTCTACACAGAGGACAGTGTGGGGGGGGTCACATCTGGTTCTACACAGAGGACAGTGTGGGGGGGGGGGTCACAGCTGGTTGTTGAGGGTTCAGCACTTGGAGCCTTGATGTTAAGGCTGGGAGAAAAAGGTTATGGGTTTGATAGTTGGAGCCTTGATGTTAAGGCTGGGAGAAAAAGGTTATGGGTTTGATAGTTGGAGCCTTGATGTTAAGGCTGGGAGAAAAAGGTTATGGGTTTGATAGTTAAAGGGATTGTTCGGGATTTTGGCAATGAAGCCCTTTATCAACTTCAGATGAACTCGTGGAAACCATTTTTATGTCTCTGAGTGCATTTTTGAAGGAAGTTGCTAACTAGAGTTAGCGCAATGACTGGAAGTCTATGATACGCTAGTTAGCATTGGCTCACAAAATTACCTCTAACTTCCTTTATACTGGACTCAGATAAATAAAATGGTATCCACAAGTTAATCTGACTCTGGGTCAGTAGATAAAGGGCTTCATCTGACTCTGGGTCAGTAGATAAAGGGCTTCATCTGACTCTGGGTCAGTAGATAAAGGGCTTCATCTGACTCTGGGTCAGTAGATAAAAGGCTTCATCTGACTCTGGGTCAGTAGATAAAGGGCTTCATCTGACTCTGGGTCTGTAGATAAAGGGCTTCATCTGACTCTGGGTCAGTAGATAAAGGGCTTCATCTGACTCTGGGTCAGTAGATAAAGGGCTTCATCTGACTCTGGGTCAGTAGATAAAGAGCTTCATCTCACTCTGGGTCAGTAGATAAAGGGCTTCATCTGACTCTGGGTCAGTAGATAAAGGGCTTCATCTGACTCTGGGTCAGTAGATAAAGGGCTTCATCTGACTCTGGGTCAGTAGATAAAGGGCTTCATCTGACTCTGGGGAAGTAGATAAAGGGCTTCATCTGACTCTGGGTCAGTAGATAAAGGGCTTCATCTGACTCTGGGTCAGTAGATAAAGGGCTTCATCTGACTCTGGGTCAGTAGATAAAGGGCTTCATCTGACTCTGGGTCAGTAGATAAAGGGCTTCATCTGACTCTGGGTCAGTAGATAAAGGGCTTCATCTGACTCTGGGGAAGTAGATAAAGAGCTTCATCTGACTCTGGGTCAGTAGATAAAGGGCTTCATCTGACTCTGGGTCAGTAGATAAAGGGCTTCATCTGACTCTGGGTCAGTAGATAAAGGGCTTCATCTGACTCTGGGTCAGTAGATAAAGGGCTTCATCTGACTCTGGGTCAGTAGATAAAGGACTTCATCTGACTCTGGGTCAGTAGATAAAAGGCTTCATCTGACTCTGGGTCAGTAGATAAAGGGCTTCATCTGACTCTGGGTCAGTAGATAAAGGGCTTCATCTGACTCTGGGTCAGTAGATAAAGGGCTTCATCTGACTCTGGGTCAGTAGATAAAGGGCTTCATCTGACTCTGGAGAAGTAGGTAAAGGGCTTCATCTGACTCTGGGTCAGTAGATAAAGGGCTTCATCTGACTCTGGGTCAGTAGATAAAGGGCTTCATCTGACTCTGGGTCAGTAGATAAAGGGCTTCATCTGACTCTGGGTCAGTAGATAAAGGGCTTCATCTGACTCTGGGTCAGTAGATAAAGGGCTTCATCTGACTCTGGGTCAGTAGATAAAGGGCTTAATCTGACTCTGGGTCAGTAGATAAAGGGCTTCATTGCCAAAATCTCAAACGATCTCTTTAATGATTTAAAGTGAAAGATAAAAAGACCAGGAGCATAACTGGTCATCACAGTTGGGTTGGTTCAGTGTTGGAAATGCTATGTCTATGGGGAACATTAGTAATGTGTCTGGTTAGTAGAAGCTGCAATAGCCTGTTGGTTACCATAATAAAGAATGCATTACATGGAAAATAAAACACATTAGATATCATTTTTAAATGATTTATGGAAAGGGAAATAGAGATTAGTTTAACATGAATTTATAGCATTTTGAAGATTTGATTATAGCCACATAATTCTTGTTCTATTTTATATAAAACAGAACATGTGTATTAAAGCTAGAATCCTTAGTTGCAACATCCATTTTTGGACTTAATGAAATTAATGATATATGCCCATTGATTCAGAAGACTATAACGTGTAAATGCCTGATGAGCTTAGTTCACCTGTCGTACCCCGTCAGAACCCAAAATATAGGCTTGTTTTACTCCAATGTTTGTAAACAAAGTAAATGTAAACAAACACTATATAGCCTCAAAACCTGGTTAAAATGATCATTTAGAAATCGTGGATGGTCAGACAAACATACCTAGAAGTTTTGGAATTATAATACATAGCATGTCTGAGCCCAGACAAGTGATTGCCACCATTTTTCTCTTAAAGGAATACTTGGGATTTTGGCAATGAGGCCCTTTTCTAGATAAAGGGCCTCATTGCCAAAATCTCAAAATATCCTTTTACGCTCATCCAATGAATGTTAAAGTAGCACATTGTGATGTTTTCTATCACAGAAAAGCTGTCTTTAGTTACACAATAGGGGAAAGTGAAAATAAGGGGAAATTGTACAAGAATGTGAAAAAGTTCAGATGTGATGTTGTTTTTATTCCTTAATAAAAAACAACATGAATATCAGCCTTCTGTCCTTTTCATAACGTCTTGGTAGGGATGGGAGGAAAGATGAAAGTTATTAATGGCGGGGGAACATGAGGCAATGGAAGAGTCTCAGTATTTGAGGGGATGTTTAAATTATGTAAAAAGGCTAATTTCTGAGGAAACTGGGCTGTCGACTCCCTACTGAGGTTGCAATTCATTTCAGGGTTGATGAGACACATCAGTACAGTCACAGGGTCATGGCTAGAAAGGGTACAGATTTTGTCAAATTGACATCCAAAGTTTTTTTTTCTTTGCATTTTAGCTAACCCTAACCCTTTTCTTAACCTTAACCTTATTCTCCTAACCTGCTAGGTTAATTTTCCTAACCTGCTGCGTAAGTTGTCCTAACCTGCAGCGTAAATTGTCCTAATCTGCTGCGTAAGTTGTCCTAACCTGCTGCGTAAGTTGTCCTAACCTGCTGCGTAAGTTGTCCTAACCTGCTGCGTAGGTTGTCCTAACCTGCTGCGTAAGTTGTCCTAACCTGCTGCGTAAGTTGTCCTAACCTGCAGCGTAAGTTGTCCTAACCTGCTGCGTAAGTTGTCCTAACCTGCTGCGTAAGTTGTCCTAACCTGCAGCGTAAGTTGTCCTAACCTGCTGCGAAAAGTCAAATCTGACAAAAGCTGTATCCTTTCTAGTCAAAACCCAGTAACAGTTCTCTGTGATCTCCTCTAGAGAACTTGTCAGGACTAGAAGAATATGGAAGAATAATGTCCTTCCTTCCTTTTGCTCAGCCACTGTTCCATGAGTCTTGGAGTTACAGTAGATCGTAGTACTAGTAAATGCACTCAAGGACCAAAAAAGTCTAAACTTTTCAATCACTGCTAGTGGATGGATCATGGCCTTTATGGGGGAAACTTAGAGGAAGTGAAGCTATTGAATTCAAAGAATGAAACAATAGTATAACAACTATGATGTCTAATCAGTATGAAAAATGTATGCACTCACTAACTGTAAGTCGCTCTGGATAAGAGCGTCTGCTAAAATGACTAAAATGTAAAATGTAATCTTTTGGCATGTATCCAGGCTAAAATAACCATCTTAGTGATCGGAAAGTTTAGTTTTTTCAGTGACTCCTTGAGCGCGAAATGAAATGCATATTAACTACACACCACAGAAAAAGAAAGACTAGTCAGCTGAATAAAAGAAAGCTAAAGGAAAGAATAGACAGGAGGAGAGAGACAGACGTTTCATTTACCACGCTCTAGCTTCATATCTGAGAACCGTGAGCAGTGAAAAGGTGGACGGGGAAAGGAGGGGTAGAGTGGTGGTGAGGAGAAAGACAAAGAGAGAGAGAGAGCCGCGGTGAGTCCAGTGGCTAGAACACTCAAAGCCGTCGTCAGGGATACATGTACAGGTTCTATATAAAACATTCTAAGCACAGTGATTTGTAGAACAGCACCTTTATGAATCTCATACGGATTCCGCCTACTTCAGGACAGCCCACACATACGGTAAATAAATACACACTAACACAAACTGTGACTGCGGTAAACACCTGCAGGCAGTAGAAAGTACAGTGATTCACAGCGAGTAGCTATCCTGTAACTAGCCTAGCAAGAGATCCGTTTGTGCTGTAGCCAACTCATCTGTGGACATGTCATCAACAGTCTGGCAGTGTAGTGAGAGGGGATCTGTTCCATTGAGCTGTTGGGGTGTCAGAGATATCTATCCTGGTGGTTGGGGTGTCAGAGCTATCTATCCTGGTGGTTGGGGTGTCAGAGCTATCTATCCTGGTGGTTGGGGTGTCAGAGCTATCTATCCTGGTGGTTGGGGTGTCAGAGCTATCTATCCTGGTGGTTGGGGTGTCAGAGCTATCTATCCTGGTGGTTGGGGTGTCAGAGCTATCTATCCTGGTGGTTGGGGTGTCAGAGCTATCTATCCTGGTGGTTGGGGTGTCAGAGCTATCTATCCTGGTGGTTGGGGTGTCAGAGCTATCTATCCTGGTGGTTGGGGTGTTATCACCATACTCACTTGTCCCCTCCTCTGACACCATCCCCAGCCCCTCGGCCTTGTTCTGTCTCTCAAAGGCATTCAGGTCTAGAACGCTGCCAACAAACACACGTTAGAATCATTAACACACACACACATTAGAATCATTAACACACACACACACACATTAGAATCATTAACACACACACACACACACATTAGAATCATTAACACACACACACACACACACATCATTAACACACACACACACACACACTAGAATCATTAACACACTAACATTAGAATCATTAACACACACACACACACACACACACACACTAGAATCACTAACACACACACACACACACACTATAATCACTAACACACACACACACACACACTAGAATCACTAACACACACACTATAATCACTAACACACACATTAGAATCATTAACACAAACATTAGAATCATTAACAGACACACATTAGAACCATTAACACACACACACACACATTAGAATCATTAACACACACACACACTAGAATCATTAACACACTAACATTAGAATCATTAACACGCACACACACACATTAGAATCATTAACACACACACACACTAGAATCATTAACACAAACATTAGAATCATTAACAGACACACATTAGAACCATTAACACACACACACACATTCAAATTATACATGATTACACGATTGGCCTATACGAGGTACTAGGGCAATCCAATGGGTTCAGTAAATAGCCGAACCTGCAGGTACACATAACTATATGTTTATAGACTGACGTACCTGCAGGTCTGCATCAGGGCCTGAATACTCAGGAAGAAGCCCACATCCTTTTTGTCCTTCAGGTAGTCCAGCATCCTCTACAATACATAGAGACAGAGAGACAGGAAGACAGGAAGACAGGAAGACAGAGAGACAGGGAGACAGGAAGACGGAGAGACAGGAAGACAGAGAAACAGAGAGACAGGAAGACAGGAAGACAGGATAGAGAGACAGAGAGACAAAGAGACAGAGAGACAGGGAGACGGAGAGACAGGAAGACAGAGAAACAGAGAGACAGGAAGACAGAGACAGAAAGACAGAGAGACAGGGAGACAGGGAGACAAAGAGACAGAGAAATAGGCAGACAGAGCAACAGAGAGACAGAGAGACAGGAAGATAGAGAAACAGAGAGACAGAGAGACAGAGAGACAGCGAGACAGAGAGACAGGGAGACAGCGAGACAGAGAGACAGGGAAACAGGAAGCCAGAGAGACAGGAAGACAGAGAGACAGGAAGCCAGAGAGACAGGAAGACAGACAGACAGGAAGCCAGAGAGACAGGGAAACAGGGAGACAGCGAGACAGTGAGACAGGGAGACAGAGAGACAGGGAGTCAGAGAGAGAGAGAGACAGGAAGATAGAGAGACCGGAAGACAGAGAGACAGGAAGACAGAGAGACAGAGACAGGAAGACAGGAAGCCAGAGAGACAGGGAGTCAGAGAGACAGGAAGACAGAGAGACAGGAAAACAGAGAGACAGAGAGACAGGAAGACAGGAAGACAGAGAGACAGGGAGTCAGAGAGAGAGAGAGACAGGAAGATAGAGAGACCGGAAGACAGAGAGACAGGAAGACAGAGAGACAGAGACAGGAAGACAGGAAGCCAGAGAGACAGGGAGTCAGAGAGACAGGAAGTCAGAGAGACAGGAAAACAGAGAGACAGAGAGACAGGAAGACAGGAAGCCAGAGAGACCGGAAGACAGAGAGACAGAGAGACAGGAAGACAGAGAGACAGGAAGACAGGAAGCCATCAATCAGTCTAATACAGCCATACTCAACAGGCAGACAAAAAATATAGAAATATATTTTAGATATTGTTTTAACTGCTACATTTTCAATTTTCTCCATGGATTAATGTGTAGAATTGCAGGAAATGAGCTTTAACCTGTTAAACTCTGAGCGGTTGTTTTGGAGCTTAAGTGTTACCCACTCTGTCAATTTCAGTCAGAAAACAGAAAGTGACATATCATTCAAAAGCTACAGAACTCAAATCTTACTGCTGGCGATGTCATAATAATGC
This sequence comes from Coregonus lavaretus, assembly GCF_964263955.1. Taxonomy (NCBI): domain Eukaryota; kingdom Metazoa; phylum Chordata; class Actinopteri; order Salmoniformes; family Salmonidae; genus Coregonus; species Coregonus lavaretus. The sequence continues at coordinate 32,006 of NW_028163048.1, read as the reverse complement.
CCCCGCTACCCCCATCCCCCCCCCCCCCCCCCCCCCCCCTTCAGGCCATAGAGTATTCAATTTAAGTCAAGTCACCAAAAGTGCTAAAATGTTGTATGCATGGAAAGGGTACCCCCCGGTGGTCATTATAATGCACTGCATCCACATTTAATATTTTACATTTTTTACATTTTAGTCATTTAGCAGACGCTCTTAACCAGAGCGACTTACAGGAGCAATTAGGGTTAAGTGCCTTGCTCAAGGGCACATTAACGTCATTTAGCAGACGCTCTTAGCCAGAGCGACTCACAAATTGGTGCGTTCACCCTATAGCCAGTGGGATAACCACTTTACAATTTGGGGGGGGGGGGTTAGAAGGAATACTTTAGCCTATCCCAGGTATTCCTTAAAGAGGTGGGGTTTCAAATGTCTCCGGAAGGTGGTGAGTGACTCCGCTGTCCTGGCGTCGTGAGGGAGCTTGTTCCACCATTGGGGTGCCAGAGCAGCGAACAGTTTTGACTGGGCTAATATGACATTACCTCGAATGCATCCTCCAAATGCACCGTTCTATCTCACTCATTTCCAACGGGAAAAATGAATGGGAAAAGAGGTTGGAAGTTTCCTTGCCTGTATGTGTGTTTAAAAAAAAACGTGATAACTCCAAAGTACTGATCGCTAGGGTCATTTTAAGATGTCAGTATTGAAAATCCTTTCAGCCATTTTCCCAAACCAGATACATTTTGTTGTTTTTGGGTTTTTTCTCCATTTTCTTTGCCTGTGGTTGCTCGCTCTGAAATATCCACGTTGTTTCTGATACCTGTATCAGAATCCCACAGTTCTTACCTTTCTAACGAAGCATGTTGGTAGGACTTAGGATAGTTTTGAAATCTAAAATGTAATTTGAAGGTAGTTTACATTTTCTGCATCGCTTAGAAAATGCCTCCAGAGGACGACAGAGTTTAACAGGTTCTCCGCCAACAAGAGGGGTGTGAACACGTTGAACAGTTTTGAGTGGGTTGGGAGGTGGGGGTTTGTTACTATGCCGGAAAAATACAATATCCATCTGGACCTTTCCCACCTGGGACAAGTATTCAGGCCCCTAGACTTTTTCCACATTTTGTTACGTTACAGCCTTATTCTAAAATTGATTAAATTATTTTAAACCTGGCACCATCCCTACGGCGAAGCATGGCGGTGGCAGCATCATGCTGTGGGGATGTTTTTCAGCGGCAGGGACTGGGAGACTAGTCAGGATCGAGGGGAAAGATGAACGGAGCAAAGTACACAGAGATACTTGATGAAAACCTGCTCCACAGCGCTCAGGACCTCAGACTGTGGCGAAGCTTCACCTTCCAACGGGACAATGACTAACCACACATCCAAGACAACACAGGAGTGGCTTCAGGACAAGTCTCTGAATGTCCTTGAGTGGCCCAGCCAGAGACCAGACTTGAACCTGATCGAACATCTCTGGAGAGACCTAAAAAAATTGCTGTGTAGCAACGCTCCCCATCCAACCTGACAGAGCTTGAGAGGATCTGCAGAGAAGAATGGGAGAAACTCCCCAAATACAGGTGTGCCAAGCTTGTAGCGTCATACCCAAGAACACTCAAGGCTGTAATCACTGCCAAAGGTGCTTCAACAACGTACTGAGTAAAGGGTCTGAATACTTATGTAAATGTGATATTTCCGTTTTTGTATTTTTATACATTTGCAAAAATGTATAAAAACCTGTTTTTGCTTTGTCATTATGGGGTATTGTGTGTAGATTGATGAGGGGGAACAAAACTATTTAATCCATTTTAGAATAAGGCTGTAACTAACAAAATGTGGAAAAAGTCAAAGGGTCTGAATACTTTCCGAATGCGCTGTATATGACCGGACCTTCTGAAATAGTAGTTCATTACCTCTGGTCTAGTCCAACAGAGGTAGTTTTAGAGTTAAAGTTGGTTAGGATGAGTTGTACAACAGGGGTAGGAGTGCAGCAGATACTCCAGCTTTTTGCTTTCGATTGACCAGGTAAACCAGGTAGATGGACCAGGTAAACCAGGTAGATTGACCAGGTAAACCAGGTAGATGGACCAGGTAAACCAGGTAAACCAGGTAGATGGACCAGGTAAACCAGGTAGATGGACCAGGTAAACCAGGTAGATTGACCAGGTAAACCAGGTAGATGGACCAGGTAAACCAGGTAGATTGACCAGGTAAACCAGGTAGATGGACCAGGTAAACCAGGTAGATTGACCAGGTAAACCAGGTAGATGGACCAGGTAAACCAGGTAGATGGACCAGGTAAACCAGGTAGATTGACCAGGTAAACCAGGTAGATGGACCAGGTAAACCAGGTAGATTGACCAGGTAAACCAGGTAGATGGACCAGGTAAACCAGGTAGATTGACCAGGTAAACCAGGTAGATGGACCAGGTAAACCAGGTAGATGGACCAAGTAAACCAGGTAGATTGACCAGGTAAACCAGGTAAACCAGGTAGATGGACCAGGTAAACCAGGTAAACCAGGTAGATGGACCAGGTAAACCAGGTAGATGGACCAGGTAAACCAGGTAGATTGACCAGGTAAACCAGGTAGATTGACCAGGTAAACCAGGTAGATGGACCAGGTAAACCAGGTAGATTGACCAGGTAAACCAGGTAGATTGACCAGGTAAACCAGGTAGATTGACCAGGTAAACCAGGTAGATGGACCAGGTAAACCAGGTAAACCAGGTAGATGGACCAGGTAAACCAGGTAAACCAGGTAGATGGACCAGGTAAACCAGGTAGATGGACCAGGTAAACCAGGTAGATTGACCAGGTAAACCAGGTAGATTGACCAGGTAAACCAGGTAGATTGACCAGGTAAACCAGGTAGATGGACCAGGTAAACCAGGTAGATGGACCAGGTAAACCAGGTAGATTGACCAGGTAAACCAGGTAGATTGACCAGGTAAACCAGGTAGATTGACCAGGTAAACCAGGTAGATTGACCAGGTAAACCAGGTAGATGACACAACTTACCTGTTGTACGTCACAGTTGCCTGTGTTGAGGATTGAGATTCCCAGCTTGAGGGTGGAGCACACCATGGACCCCGTCTCACCTGAGAGACACACACACACACACATATCAGCTTGAGGGTGGAGGACACCATGGCCCCGTCTTACCTGAGACATTGAGATCAAATGTAGCGTACACACTGCCAACAACCCTCTAATGTAGTGTACACACTGCCAACAACCCTCTAATGTAGTGTCCACACTGCCAACAACCCTCTAATGTAGTGTACACACTGCCAACAACCCTCTAATGTAGTGTACACACTGCCAACAACCCTCTAATGTAGTGTACACACTGCCAACAACCCTCTAATGTAGTGTCCACACTGCCAACAACCCTCTAATGTAGTGTACACACTGCCAACAACCCTCTAATGTAGTGTACACACTGCCAACAACCCTCTAATGTAGTGTACACACTGCCAACAACCCTCTAATGTAGTGTACACACTGCCAACAATCCTCAACAGGTCCAAAGTACTGTTAGTATCATCATTATCTTTACAAACAGGTGCTGATAAAACTCTGGGACTCTGTTGATGAAACTCTGGGACTCTGTTGATGAAACTCTGGGACTCTGTTGATGAAACTCTGGGACTCTGTTGATGAAACTCTGGGACTCTGTTGATGAAACTCTGGGACTCTGTTGATGAAACTCTGGGACTCTGTTGATGAAACTCTGGGACTCTGTTGATGAAACTCTGGGACTCTGTTGATGAAACTCTGGGACTCTGTTGATGAAACTCTGGGACTCTGTTGATGAAACTCTGGGACTCTGTTGATGAAACTCTGGGACTCTGTTGATAAAACTCTGGGTAAGTGGGTCTGTCCTGGGTCTGGTCTGGGTGTGGGTCTGGTCTGGGTAAGTGGTGTGTGTGTGTGTCTGGGTCTGGGCCCTGTACCTCTGCAGGCACTGATCATCTGCAGCACCATCTCTGCAGCTCCTCTGTTGTGGAGACGGGACTGCTGGTACAGGAGCCTCTGCTTCTCCATCTCTTTCTCCTGAAGGACAGACAGAGACAGACAGGAGGGAAGTTGTAACTCTGTCGACCAGGTCTGCATGGACACACACACATTCACATACGTCCTCTTCCATTAAGACACAGAGTGTATTAGTGATAGAGTAGTTATTATCATTCTACAGATCTAGTGATAGTAGTTATTATCATTCTACAGATCTAGTGATAGTAGTTATTATCATTCTACAGCTCTAGTGATAGTAGTTATTATCATTCTACAGGTCTAGTGATAGTAGTTATTATCATTCTACAGATCTAGTGATAGTAGTTATTTCATTCTACAGCTCTACTGATAGTAGTTATTATCATTTTACAGGTCTAGTGATAGTAGTTATTTCATTCTACAGCTCTACTGATAGTAGTTATTATCATTCTACAGCTCTAGTGATAGTAGTTATTATCATTCTACAGGTCTAGTGATAGTAGTTATTTCATTCTACAGCTCTACTGATAGTAGTTATTATCATTCTACAGCTCTAGTGATAGTAGTTATTATCATTCTACAGGTCTAGTGATAGTAGTTATTATCATTCTACAGCTCTAGTGATAGTAGTTATTATCATTCTACAGCTCTAGTGATAGTAGTTATTATCATTCTACAGCTCTACTGATAGTAGTTATTATCATTCTACAGGTCTACTGATAGTAGTTATTATCATTCTACAGCTCTAGTGATAGTAGTTATTATCATTCTACAGCTCTAGTGATAGTAGTTATTATCATTCTACAGCTCTAGTGATAGTAGTTATTATCATTCTACAGGTCTAGTGATAGTAGTTATTATCATTCTACAGGTCTAGTGATAGTAGTTATTATCATTCTACAGGTCTAGTGATAGTAGTTATTTCATTCTACAGATCTAGTGATAGTAGTTATTATCATTCTACAGGTCTAGTGATAGTAGTTATTATCATTCTACAGGTCTAGTGATAGTAGTTATTATCATTCTACAGGTCTAGTGATAGTAGTTATTATCATTCTACAGGTCTAGTGATAGTAGTTATTATCATTCTACAGATCTAGTGATAGTAGTTATTATCATTCTACAGATCTAGTGATAGTAGTTATTATCATTCTACAGATCTAGTGATAGTAGTTATTTCATTCTACAGATCTAGTGATAGTAGTTATTATCATTCTACAGGTCTAGTGATAGTAGTTATTATCATTCTACAGGTCTAGTGATAGTAGTTATTATCATTCTACAGGTCTAGTGATAGTAGTTATTATCATTCTACAGCTCTATTGATAGTAGTTATTATCATTCTACAGGTCTAGTGATAGTAGTTATTATCATTCTACAGGTCTAGTGATAGTAGTTATTATCATTCTACAGGTCTAGTGATAGTAGTTATTATCATTCTACAGGTCTAGTGATAGTAGTTATTATCATTCTACAGCTCTAGTGATAGTAGTTATTATCATTCTACAGATCTAGTGATAGTAGTTATTTCATTCTACAGCTCTACTGATAGTAGTTATTATCATTCTACAGCTCTAGTGATAGTAGTTATTATCATTCTACAGGTCTAGTGATAGTAGTTATTATCATTCTACAGGTCTCGTCATGACGTTTGACTGTGCCAGCAAACATCAGTAAACACACCTGCCTGTTCTCTGTCCTATAGAGTTACATACAGTATAGTAACATACAGTACTATGTAGTATGTAGTAACATACAGTACTATGTAGTATGTAGTAACATACAGTACTATGTAGTATGTAGTAACATACAGTACTATGTAGTATGTAGTAACATACAGTACTATGTAGTATGTAGTAACATACAGTACTATGTAGTATGTAGTAACATACAGTACTATGTAGTATGTAGTAACATACAGTACTATGTAGTATGTAGTAACATACAGTACTATGTAGTATGTAGTAACATACAGTACTATGTAGTATATAGTAACATACAGTACTACTGGGTGATCTGAAAAGTCATAGTCAATCGATCAATTATATAATAATAATTTTAGCAAAAATGTTTATTTTCAATTTAGAATCTGTAGAAACAATGAGAATAGAAGGGTTCAGAACTTTTGTGAAACATCACAGTACAGTTAAAAAATATATGGCAAATAGAAATCCAATATGGATGGTGTTAAGAGATAGATGGGATGTGTTGAATGGAGCTGAAGGATGGGACTAATAACAACTAACAACAACTAATAACAACTAGATAACTAATGTAAAGCATACTGTGCCCATAATAAGTATATAGGTTACAGGTTGAGAGCTTTTGTGAAAGAGCACAGTTAGAAAGATATGGCATATAGAAGCAAACCGGATGGACATCATGAAAATGATCAGAGAGTTTGAGGGTAGAGGAAGTTCAGAAGTAAAAACAAACAAAATATAATTATTGTAAAATTGACTGTGTCCATTAAATGTATATAGTATGTATAAGCTGGAAGTAGAGTCCTTAGTGTTGTTGTTCACTAGTTTACTCCAATTAGGGAAGGGGTCGTGGGGTTGGAAAGTAATAAAGGGAAATATATATTTTTAAAGGATATGTATATATATGTATGTATATGTATTTATATGTATGTATGTGTATATGTATATATACACTACCGTTCAAAAATTTGGGGTCACTTAGAAGTTTCCTTGTTTTCGAAAGAAAAGCAATTTTATTGTCCATTAAAATAACATCAAATTGATCAGAAATACAATGTAGACATTGTTAATGTTGTAAATGACTATTGTAGCAGGAAACGGCTGATTTTTAATGGAATATCTACATAGGTGTACAGAGGCCCATTATCAGCAACCATCAGTCCTGTGTTCCAATGGCACGCTGTGTTTGCTAATCCAAGTTTATCATTTTAAAAGGCTAATTGATCATTAGAAAACCCTTTTGCAATTATGTTAGCACAGCTGAAAACTGTTGTGCTGATTTAAAGAAGCAATAAAACTGGCCTTCTTGAGACTAGTTGAGTATCTGGAGCATTAGCAATTGTGGGTTCGATTACAGGCTAAAAATTGCCAGAAAGAAATAACTTTCTTCTGAAACTCGTCAGTCTATTCTTGTTCTGAGAAATGAAGGCTATTCCATGCTCAACGTCAACAGGCTGACCTTCTAGGCAGAGTTGCAAAGACAAAGCCATTTCTCAGACTGCCCATCTTAATCTTTTATTTTTATTGGCCAGTCTGATATATGGCTTTTTCTTTGCAACAGTACTATGTAGTGTGTAGCATGTAGTAACATACAGTACTATGTAGTATGTCGTATTATACAGTACTATGTAGTATGTAATAATATACAATACTATGTAGTATGTAGTAACATACAGTACTATGTAGTGTGTAGTAATATACAATACTATGTAGTATATAGTATGAAGTAACATACAGTACTATGTAGTATGTAGTAATATAGAATACTATGTAGTATGTAGTAACATACAGTACTATGTAGTATGTAGTAACATACAGTACTATGTAGTATGTAGTAACATACAGTACTATGTAGTATGTAGTAACATACAGTACTATGTAGTAACATACAGTACTATGTAGTAACATACAGTACTATGTAGTATGTAGTAACATACAGTACTATGTAGTATGTAGTAACATACAGTACTATATAGTAACATACAGTACTATGTAGTATGTAGTAACATACAGTACTATGTAGTAACATACAGTACTATGTAGTATGTAGTAATATAGAATACTATGTAGTATGTAGTAACATACAGTACTATGTAGTATGTAGTAACATACAGTACTATGTAGTATGTAGTAACACACAGTACTATGTAGTATGTAGTAACATACAGTACTATGTAGTAACATACAGTACTATGTAGTATGTAGTAATATAGAATACTATGTAGTATGTAGTAACATACAGTACTATGTAGTATGTAGTAACATACAGTACTATGTAGTATGTAGTAACATACAGTACTATGTAGTATGTAGTAACATACAGTATTATGTAGTAACATACAGTACTATGTAGTAACATACAGTACTATGTAGTATGTAGTAACATACAGTACTATGTAGTATGTAGTAACATACAGTACTATATAGTAACATACAGTACTATGTAGTATGTAGTAACATACAGTACTATGTAGTAACATACAGTACTATGTAGTATATAGTATCATACAGTACTATGTAGTAACATACAGTACTATATAGTATATCGTATCATACAGTACTATGTAGTATATAGTATCATACAGTACTATATAGCTAGTATTTAGTAGTGTGAGGAAAATGACATTATGCGTTCTTCCAGATATCGAGCAGTATATCTGGGAGCTTCCCTTTCTGATCCTCCTCCCTATTCCGACACGCTGCAGACAGCAGGCTCTCTGATAAGAAAGGCTGGTTGATTTTGTTCATTAGAATCAAAAATCAGAGTTGTAATGTGTGATTTCCAAGATCATAAATCTTACAGAACTAATTGTTTTATTTTTTCTATGTTCCTGTATTGTTGTCTTTCAGTGCACTCACTCAAGTCATGCAATGTATTACAGTCCAAAACAGAGACACACACAGCAGAGTCAAACTAAGGAATGTACAATTTAGTCCACCATATCAGGCTTTAGATAGACATGTCTGGTAATAGTGTGAGGGATAGAGGGATGGATAGAGAGATAGAGACTGGAAGAGAAGAGTGTGTGACACCGGGGGGTTGTGTGCGGTGTGTGAGAGAGTAACCAGCTCTGCTGCACAGCGTTGTGTCTCCCCCCCCCCCCCCATACCATCTCAGTCTGGGTCACTTCAATGGCCTCCTCTTCTCCTCCCTCCTCCTCCTCACCGATGTGGCAACTCTGGAGAGAGAGGGGGAGAGAAAGAGAGAGAGGGGGAGAGAAAGAGAGAAAGGGGAGAGAAAGAGAGAGAGGGGAGAGAAAGAGAGAGAGGGAGAGAGAAAGAGAGAAAGAGAGAGGGGAGAAGGGAGAAGGGGGAGAGGGAGAAAGAAGGAAACAGTGAGTAAGAGAGAAATAGAAGTAGGAGAGAAGGTGAAGAATTACCAGCACGTCTAATACAACACAGCACATGAGATCATGTTCAAATCTAGTAGGAAACAAGCACGTTACCTTGGCCATAATATCAGCATAAGCCATGTATAAGTAGTCAACTTCCAGTTTGCTGCAACAAGAGAGAAAACAGGACAAGATTTAGCCACCAAACAAACTGAGAAACACTCAGAATAAGTGAAGGTTTGACTGCTTTACACAGAAGTCGTTGGATAAGAATCATTGTTTTGATTATTTTAGGTCAACACCACATATACTCCTCCTTCTCTCTCTGTCTCCATTTGTAGTGACAGGTTGAGCGAAGGGGATGAGGGAGGGAGAGGGGAGGGGAGGGGAGGGGAGGGGAGGGGAGGGAGGGAGGGAGAGGGGAGGGAGAGGGGAGGGGAGGGGAGGGGAGGGGATGAGGGAGGGAGAGGGGAGGGGAGGGGAGGGGAGGGGATGAGGGAGGGAGAGGGGAGGGGAGGGGAGGGAGGGAGAGGGGAGGGGAGGGGAGGGGAGGGGATGAGGGAGGGAGAGGGGAGGGGAGGGGAGGGAGGGAGAGGGGAGGGGAGGGGAGGGGAGGGGATGAGGGAGGGAGAGGGGAGGGGAGGGGAGGGAGGGAGGGAGGGAGGGAGGGAGGGAGGGAGGGAGGGAGGGAGGGAGGGAGGGAGGGAGGGAGAGGGGAGGGAGGGAGGGAGGGAGGGAGGGAGGGAGGGAGGGAGGGAGGGAGGGAGGGGAGGGAGAGGGGAGGGGAGGGAGGGAGAGGGGAGGGAGGGAGGGAGAGAGGGAGGGAGAGGGGAGGGAGAGGGGAGGGGAGGGAGGGAGGGAGGGAGGGAGGGAGGGAGGGAGGGAGGGAGGGAGGGAGGGAGAGTGGAGGTAGATGGCCTCACCTCTTCTCTGTGAGAGCGGTCCGGCTGAAGTGCAGGATGAGCTGATGCAGAGGGTCAGGTTTGGTTTCCGCCTCCTCCTCTCCCTCCTCTCCCAGCTCCTCCTCCTCCATGGCTTTCTACACACAGACACACAGACACACAGACACAAACACAGACACAGACACAGAGCGAGAGAGAGACAGACAGAGAACTGGGATTCAGCCAAAATCCTTACAGAAAGTTGCTGAAGACTCACAAAGATGCCAATAATACAGAATATAGTGGTATACAATTACACTATCTATTCTAAGGAGAAAAGCCCTTACAGACAAGTCGTCGATCATGCGGTCTTCAAACTGGTATCCTTCAGTCTGCAGCCAGTTCCTCTTGTACCCATTCAGGAACATGTTAGAGCCCCGATGCCTGTTAGAGAGAAGAGGAAGTGACATCAAAGGAAAGTCACGCCGCAGACCAACATCATGATACACTACATATAACAGTCAAGTCTCCTCCCCGTTGCTCCCCTCCGGCGCCCTGAGCCACCGGTCTGAGCGCACCACCTCGGCAACCCCCGGAAATGGAAAACCCAACACACCCTAATCACCTCCAGAAGCACCTGCACCTCATCATCTCATCACCACCCCTATACCGCCCTGGACTGTTCAGTGTTGTGTTGTGTGTGATCGTTAGTGTCATGTCGTGTACTCGCCCTTTGTTGTTCTCTTGCTCAGTGTTAAGTAAACCTTTACGTTGTTGATTCCTGCGTCTGCGTCCTGCCTCTTCGTATCCTCAGTACAATAAGAGTATGTGGACTTCAAATGAGTGGATTCGGTTTCAGGTGTATCAAAATCAAGTGCACAGCCATGCGATCTCCATAGACAAACATTGGCAGTAGAATGGCCCTCCAGCCCTTACACAGCCTGGAGGTGTGTTGGGTCATTGGCCTGTTGAAAAAACAAATGATAGTCCCACTAAGCCCAAACCCAGATGGGATGGCGTATCGCTGCAGAATGCTGTGGTAGCCATGCTGGTTAAGTGTGCCTTGAATTCTAAATAAATCACAGACAGTGTCACCAGCAAAGCACCCCCAAACCATAACACCTCCTCCTCCATGCTTTACGGTGGGAAATACACATGCGGCGATCATCCGTTCACCCACACCGCGTCTCACAAAGACACAGTGGTTGGAACCAAAAATCTCAAAATTTGGACTCCAGACCAAAGGACAAATTTCCACCGGTCTAATGTCCATTGCTCGTGTTTCTTGGCCCAAGCAGGTCCCTTCTTCTTATTGGTGTCCTTTAGTAGTGGTTTCTTTGCAGCAATTCGACCATGGAGGCCTGATTCACACAGTCTCCTCTGAACAGTTGATGTTGAGATGTGTCTGTGACTTGAACTCTGTGAAGCATTTATTTGGGCTGCAATTTCTGAGGCTGGTAACTCTTAATGAACTTATCCTCTGCAGCAGAGGTAACTCTGGGTCTTCCTTTCCTGTGGCGGTCCTCATGAGAGCCAGTTTCATCATAGCGCTTGATGGTTTTTGCGACTGCACTTGAAGAAACTTTCAAAGTTCTTGAAATGTTCCGTATTGACTGACCTTCATGTCTTAAAGTAATGATGGACTGTCGTTTCTCTTTGCTTATTTGAGCTGTTCTTGCCATAATATAGACTTGGTATTTTACCAAATAGGGCTATCTTCTATATACCCCCCCCTACCTTGTTACAACACAACTGATTGGCTCAAACGCATTAAGAACGAAATAAATTCCACAAATTAACTTTTAACAAGGCACACCTGTTAATTGAAATGCATACATCCTTTTATTTTACAGTGCATTCGGAAAGTATTCAGACCCCTTGACTTTTTCCACATTTTGTTACGTTACAGCCTTATTCTAAAATGGATTAAATTATTTTTTTCCTCATCAATCTACACAATATTCCATGATGACAAAGCGAAAACAGGTTTTTTAAAATAAAAAACTGAAATACCTTATTTACATAAGTATTCAGACCCTTTGCAATAAGACTCGAAATTGAGCTCAGGTGCATCCTGTTTCCATTGATCATCCTTGAGATGTTTCTACAACTGGATTG
>NW_028163048.1:0-15000 GCF_964263955.1 Coregonus lavaretus | reverse complement strand
GCAGGTGGTGACCACAGACCACTTCTCAGTTCCTATGCTTCCTGACTGATGTTTTGGTCACTTTTGAATGCTGGCGGTGCTTTCACTCTAGTGGTAGCATGAGACGGAGTCTACAACCCACACAAGTGGCTCAGGTAGTGCAGCTCATCCAGGATGGCACATCAATGTGGGCTGTGGCAAGAAGGTTTGCTGTGTCTGTCAGCGTAGTGTCCAGAGCATGGAGGCGCTACCAGGAGACAGGCCAGTACATCAGGAGACGTGGAGGAGGCCGTAGGAGGGCAACAACCCAGCAGCAGGACTGCTACCTCCACCTTTGTGCAAGGAGGAGCAGGAGGAGCACTGCCAGAGCCCTGCAAAATGACCTCCAGCAGGCCACAAATGTGCATGTGTCTGCTCAAACGGTTAGAACAGACTCCATGAGGGTGGTGTGAGGGCCCGACGTCCACATGTGGGGGTTGTGCTTACAGCCCAACACCGTGCAGGACGTTTGGCATTTGCCAGAGAACACCAAGATTGGCAAATTCGCCACTGGCGCCCTGTGCTCTTCACTGATGAAAGCAGATTCACACTGAGCACATGTGACAGACGTGACAGAGTCTGGAGACGCCGTGGAGAACGTTCTGCTGCCTGCAACATCCTCCAGCATGACCGGTTTGGCGGTGGGTCAGTCATGGTGTGGGGTGGCATTTCTTTGGGGGGCCGCACAGCCCTCCATGTGCTCGCCAGAGTGACTGCCATTAGGTACCGAGATGAGATCCTCAGACCCCTTGTGAGACCATATGCTGGTGCGGTTGGCCCTGGGTTCCTCCTAAAGCAAGACAATGCTAGACCTCATGTGGCTGGAGTGTGTCAGCAGTTCCTGCAAGAGGAAGGCATTGATGCTATGGACTGGCCCGCCCGTTCCCCAGACCTGAATCCAATTGAGCACATCTGGGACATCATGTCTCGCTCCATCCACCAACGCCACGTTGCACCACAGACTGTCCAGGAGTTGGCGGATGCTTTAGCCCAGGTCTGGGAGGAGATCCCTCAGGAGACCATCCGCCACCTCATCAGGAGCATGCCCAGGCGTTGTAGGGAGGTCATACAGGCACGTGGAGGCCACACACACTACTGAGCCTCATTTTGACTTGTTTTAAGGACATTACATTAAAGTTGGATCAGCCTGTAGTGTGGTTTTCCACTTTAGTTTTGAGGGTGACTCCAAATCCAGACCTCCATGGGTTGATAAATTTGATTTTCATTGATCATTTTTGTGTGATTTTGTTGTCAGCACATTCAACTATGTAAAGAAAAAAGTATTTAATAAGATGATTTCATTCATTCAGATCTAGGATATGTTCTTTTTGTGTTCCCTTTATTTTTTTGAGCAGTGTATAATGTTTCCACCTCCATGTTTGATGGTGGGGATGGTGTTCTTTGGGTCATAGGCAGCATTCCTCCTCCTCCAAACACGGCAAGTTGAGTTGATGCCAAAGAGCTCGATTTTGGTCTCATCTGACCACAACACTTTCACCCAGTTCTCCTCTGAATCATTCAGATGTTTATTGGCAAACTTCAGACGGCCCTGTATATGTGCTTTCTTGAGCAGGGGGACCTTGCGGGCGCTGCAGGATAGCCCATTTTGTAGCCCATTCCAGCCTTATGTAGGTCTACAATCTTGTCTCTGACATCCTTGGAGAGCTCTTTGGTCTCGGCCATGGTGGAGAGTTTGGAATCTGATTGATTGATTGCTTCTGTGGACAGGTGTCTTTTATACAGGTAACAAGCTGAGATTAGGAGCACTCCCTTTAAGAGTGTGCTCCTAATCTCAGCTCGTTACCTGTATAAAAGACACCTGGGAGCCAGAAATCTTTCTGATTGAGAGGGGTTCAAATACTTATTTCCCTCATTAAAATGCAAATCAATTTATAACATTTTTGACATGCATTTTTCTGGATTTTTTTGTTGTTATTATGTCTCTCACTGTTGAAATAAACCTACCATTAAAATTATAGACTGATAATTTCTTTGTCAGTGGGCAAACATACAAAATCAGCATGAGATGAAATACTTTTTTCCCTCACTGTATATATATACATATATGTATATATACATATATATACACACACACATATACATACATACATACATATATATATATATATATATATATATATATACATATATACACACATATATATATATATATACACACACACACACACACACACAAACACATATATATACACACATATATATATACATATATATATACACATATATACACACATATATACATATATACACACATATATATACATATATACATATATATACATACATATATACACATATATATATACACACACATATATAGGCAACGTATTGTTTGGCACAAAACCAAATCTAGGTGGAGGTGTGCTACTCACCTTGCCCTGCAGATGCATGTTGTTCTGTAGAAACTCTCTCACCTCCTCATCTGTGTCTTTCTGTTAGAGGAGGGAGAGCAGTGGACAGTCATTAGGTATCAAAGTTAAAAGCAAAAAATATTTGATATCTGAGTGTGTGTGTGTGTTTGTCTCTGTGTGTGTGTGTGCGTACATGCGTGTGTGTGTGTGTGTGTGTGCGTACATGCGTGTGTGTGTGTGTGTGTGTGTGTGTGTGTGTGTGTGTGTGAGCGTGTATGTGTGTGAGTCTTCCACTACCAGACTGTAGCGTATCTTGGCCAGGTTAATCAGTTCTTGGTCAGCAGGGGAACACATGTTAAGGCCAATAGGAAGCATCTTCTTCAGCGCCGCTACGATCAGCGATGTCTGCACCGAATAGCGGTCCCCCCTTCGCTTCTTCTTGGTACGCTCCACGTCAGAACCTCCAGCCTATAGGAGGAGAGAGTGGGGTCAGACCATACCATCTCTAGCCTATAGGAGGAGAGAGTGGGGTCAGACTGTACCATCTCTAGCCTATAGGAGGAGAGAGTGGGGTCTGACCATACCATCTCTAGCCTATAGGAGGAGAGAGTGGGGTCTGACCATACCATCTCTAGCCTATAGGAGGAGAGAGTGGGGTCTGACCATACCATCTCTAGCATATAGGAGGAGAGAGTGGGGTCTGACCATACCATCTCTAGCCTATAGGAGGAGAGAGTGGGGTCTGACCATACCATCTCTAGCCTATAGGAGGAGAGAGTGGGGTCAGACTGTACCATCTCTAGCCTATAGGAGGAGAGAGTGGGGTCTGACCATACCATCTCTAGCCTATAGGAGGAGAGAGTGGGGTCTGACCATACCATCTCTAGCCTATAGGAGGAGAGAGTGGGGTCAGACCATACCATCTCTAGCCTATAGGAGGAGAGAGTGGGGTCAGCCAATACCATGTCCGCCCACCCCTCTATGTCTCTATGTCTGATTTAGGTACTAGACAAGGTACACCGATATCCCCGTTTCTGATTTAGGTACTAGACAAGGTACACTGATATCCCCGTTTCTGATTTAGGTACTAGACAAGGTACACTGATATCCCCGTTTCTGATTTAGGTACTAGACAAGGCTGCTCTCTATGCCCATGTTAATTGTAGGAAGGTACTAGACAAGGCACCCCCATATCCCCATTTCTGTCTGATGTAGGTAGGTGCCCAAAAGGGAAATACATTGTTTCACAAAAATGAAAGCAAACTACATGGCTGCTATATGCTTTAATTATGGGTGGTTACAAAAATGAGAAAATGGGTGGGGAATTGGGGAATTGGGGAAATGTGAATGAACTGAACAAGGCTAAGAGAAGAAACAAAAAACAGCAACATGCTGGAATGGAAAAAAAGAGAAAAGCAATCATTAAACACACAATCTACAACTACTAGGGTTGCAAAATTCCAGTAACTTTTCCAAAATACCCCCCAGGCTTTCCAGCTTATTCCCTTCTCATTCCGGGAATCTTCCAACCAGAATTGTTGGAAAACCTGGGAATTTGGGGGGAATTTTGCAACCGTAAAACATATAATTGATTTTCTCTCCAAAGTGCAGCTTGTGCATGTAGGAAGCTGTTAGTGCTAACTATGTGTCTGTCCGCTGGAGAGCGGCTCTATCTAGTCAATGGAGAGCTGCTTTATCAAATCGATGGAGAGCTGCTCTATCTAGTCAATGGAGAGCTGCTCTATCTAGTCAATGGAGAGCTGCTCTATCTAGTCAATGGAGAGCTGCTCTATCTAGTCAATGGAGAGCTGCTCTATCTAGTCAATGGAGAGCGGCTCTATCTAGTCAATGGAGAGCGGCTCTATCTAGTCAATGGAGAGCGGCTCTATCTAGTCAATGGAGAGCTGCTCTATCTAGTCAATGGAGAGCTGCTCTATCTAGTCAATGGAGAGCTGCTATATCTAGTCAATGGAGAGCTGCTCTATCTAGTCAATGGAGAGCTGCTCTATCTAGTCAATGGAGAGCTGCTCTATCTAGTCAATGGAGAGCTGCTCTATCTAGTCAATGGAGAGCTGCTCTATCTAGTCAATGGAGAGCGGCTCTATCTAGTCAATGGAGAGCTTCTCTATCTAGTCAATGGAGAGCTGCTCTATCTAGTCAATGGAGAGCGGCTCTATCTAGTCAATGGAGAGCTGCTCTATCTAGTCAATGGAGAGCTGCTCTATCTAGTCAATGGAGAGCTCCTCTATCTAGTCAATGGAGAGCTGCTCTATCTAGTCAATGGAGAGCGGCTCTATCTAGTCAATGGAGAGCTGCTCTATCTAGTCAATGGAGAGCGGCTCTATCTAGTCAATGGAGAGCTGCTCTATCTAGTCAATGGAGAGCTGCTCTATCTAGTCAATGGAGAGCGGCTCTATCTAGTCAATGGAGAGCGGCTCTATCTAGTCAATGGAGAGCGGCTCTATCTAGTCAATGGAGAGCGGCTCTATCTACTCAATGGAGAGCTGCTCTATCTAGTCAATGGAGAGCGGCTCTATCTAGTCAATGGAGAGCGGCTCTATCTAGTCAATGGAGAGCGGCTCTATCTAGTCAATGGAGAGCGGCTCTATCTAGTCAATGGAGAGCGGCTCTATCTAGTCAATGGAGAGCGGCTCTATCTAGTCAATGGAGAGCTGCTCTATCAAGTCAATGGAGAGCTGCTCTATCTAGTCAATGGAGAGCTGCTCTATCTAGTCAATGGAGAGCTGCTTTATCAAATCAATGGAGAGCTGCTCTATCTAGTCAATGGAGAGCTGCTCTATCTAGTCAATGGAGAGCTGCTCTATCTAGTCAATGGAGAGCTGCTCTATCTAGTCAATGGAGAGCTGCTCTATCTAGTCAATGGAGAGCTGCTCTATCTAGTCAATGGAGAGCGGCTCTATCTAGTCAATGGAGAGCTGCTCTATCAAGTCAATGGAGAGCTGCTCTATCAAGTCAATGGAGAGCGGCTCTATCTAGTCAATGGAGAGTGGCTCTATCTAGTCAATGGAGAGCTGCTCTATCTAGTCAATGGAGAGCTGCTCTATCTAGTCAATGGAGAGCTGCTCTATCTAGTCAATGGAGAGCGGCTCTATCTAGTCAATGGAGAGCTGCTCTATCAAGTCAATGGAGAGCTGCTCTATCAAGTCAATGGAGAGCGGCTCTATCTAGTCAATGGAGAGCGGCTCTATCTAGTCAATGGAGAGCTGCTTTAGCAAGTCAATGAAGAGCGGCTCTATCAAGTTAATGGAGAGCGGCTCTATCTAGTCAATGGAGAGCTGCTATATCTAGTCAATGGAGAGCAGCTCTATCTAGTCAATAGAGAGCTGCTCTATCTAGTCAATGGAGAGCGGCTCTATCTAGTCAATGGAGAGCGGCTCTATCTAGTCAATGGAGAGCGGCTCTATCTAGTCAATGGAGAGCTGCTCTATCTAGTCAATGGAGAGCGGCTCTATCTAGTCAATGGAGAGCTGCTCTACCTAGTCTATGGAGAGCTGCTCTATCTAGTCAATGGAGAGCGGCTCTATCTAGTCAATGGAGAGCGGCTCTATCTAGTCAATGGAGAGCGGCTCTATCTAGTCAATGGAGAGCTGCTCTATCTAGTCAATGGAGAGCTGCTCTATCTAGTCAATGGAGAGCTGCTCTATCTAGTCAATGGAGAGCTGCTCTATCTAGTCAATGGAGAGCTGCTCTATCTAGTCAATGGAGAGCTGCTCTATCTAGTCAATGGAGAGCTGCTCTATCTAGTCAATGGAGAGCTGCTCTATCTAGTCAATGGAGAGCTGCTCTATCTAGTCAATGGAGAGCGGCTCTATCTAGTCAATGGAGAGCTGCTCTATCTAGTCAATGGAGAGCGGCTCTATCTAGTCAATGGAGAGCGGCTCTATCTAGTCAATGGAGAGCGGCTCTATCTAGTCAATGGAGAGCTGCTCTATCTAGTCAATGGAGAGCTGCTCTATCTAGTCAATGGAGAGCTGCTCTATCTAGTCAATGGAGAGCTGCTCTATCTAGTCAATGGAGAGCTGCTCTATCTAGTCAATGGAGAGCGGCTCTATCTAGTCAATGGAGAGCGGCTCTATCTAGTCAATGGAGAGCGGCTCTATCTAGTCAATGGAGAGCTGCTCTATCTAGTCAATGGAGAGCGGCTATATCTAGTCAATGGAGAGCTGCTCTATCTAGTCAATGGAGAGCGGCTCTATCTAGTCAATGGAGAGCTGTGTTAGTAGTGCAGTCGGGTTCTGCTAGACCCAGCCCACCACTCCACACCAAGTATAGCAGCAGTCTTTGGGGTCAGCTCCATGACCCCTGATTTCGGACTTCTGACTCCTGAACCCTGCTCCCGTCCTGGACACACACCCTATCCCCAAGCTGCTCCCGTCCTGGACACACACCCTGTCCCCAAGCTGCTCCCGTCCTGGACACACACCCTGTCCCCAAGCTGCTCCCGTCCTGGACACACACCCTATCCCCAAGCTGCTCCCGTCCTGGACACACACCCTGTCCCCAAGCTGCTCCCGTCCTGGACACACACCCTGTCCCCAAGCTGCTCCCGTCCTGGACACACACCCTGTCCCCAAGCTGCTCCCGTCCTGGACACACACCCTGTCCCCAAGCTGCTCCCGTCCTGGACACACACCCTGTCCCCAAGCTGCTCCCGTCCTGGACACACACCCTGTCCCCAAGCTGCTCCCGTCCTGGACACACACCCTGTCCCCAAGCTGCTCCCGTCCTGGACACACACCCTGTCCCCAAGCTGCTCCCGTCCTGGACACACACCCTGTCCCCAAGCTGCTAGTGTTCATTACTGACTGTTGTCTGGTCTCACAGCATCCGCCTCAGTGTGTGTGTGTATGCATTGTACGTTTGTGTGTGTATATTCTATGTGTGTTGTATGTGTTTTTGTATGTGTGTGTGTTGATGTATTAGGTGTATGTGAGTGTGTTGATGTATTAGGTGTATGTGAATGTGTTGATGTATTAGGTGTATGTATGTAAGTGTGTTAATGTATTAGGTGTATGTGAATGTGTTGATGAATTAGGTGTATGTGAATGTGTTGATGTATTAGGTGTATGTATGTAAGTGTGTTGATGTATTAGGTGTATGTGAATGTGTTGATGAATTAGGTGTATGTGAATGTGTTGATGTATTAGGTGTATGTATGTAAGTGTGTTGATGTATTAGGTGTATGTGAATGTGTTGATGAATTAGGTGTATGTGAATGTGTGTCACACCCTGGCTCTGGGACTCTATTTGTTGAGCCAGGGTGTGTTTATTCTATGTGTTTATTTCTATGTTGGGGGTTCTAGTTTGTTGATTTCTATGTTTGCCTGAGTGACTCCCAATCAGAGGCAACGAGTGTCAGCTGTTGGCTGGTTGTCTCTGATTGGGAGCCATATTTAAACTGTCTGTTTTCCCTTTGTGTTTGTGGGTTTTTGTTCCGTGTTCGGTCATTGATACCGTTGGACGTCACGAGTCGTTTCTTGTTTGTATTGTGTTTAAACTTTAACTAATTAAAGTATGTTTGTTCATCACGCTGCGCATTGGTCTCTCCCTGACGATCGTGACAGAAAAACCCACCATGCAACGACCAAGCAGCGTGTCCAGGGGCAGCTCTTGGGCTGGACATGGGAGGAAGCGCCGGGAGAAGAGACGGTGGAGGCGCGCCGTAGAGAGGAGCAACGGCGTGATCAAGGTCGTCGTCGGGCGGTCGAGAGGCAACCCCAGAAAATTTT
Organism: Coregonus lavaretus; assembly: GCF_964263955.1. NCBI lineage: Eukaryota > Metazoa > Chordata > Actinopteri > Salmoniformes > Salmonidae > Coregonus > Coregonus lavaretus. The sequence continues at coordinate 6,860 of NW_028163048.1, read as the reverse complement.
TAGGGGGGGGCACACGGCATGGACGACGGGGCTGACGGAGGCAAAAAAGGGGCGGATTCTGGAGGCCACCAGGTTACGGATACACCGCCCTGTACGTCCTGTGCGGATGCCTCACACAGAGTGTGTGAGGGTAGGCATTCAGCCAGGACGGGTTGTGGCCGCTCTTCACTCCAGGGCTCCTATCCGTCTCCACAGCCCGGTTCGGCCTGTCCCTGCTCCACGCACCAAGCCTACGGTGTGCGTCGCCAGCCCAGTCCGGCCAGTCCCTGCTCCACGCACCAAGCCTACGGTGTGCGTCGCCAGCCCGGTCCGGCCTGTCCCTGCTCCACGCACCAAGCCTACGGTGTGCGTCGCCAGCCCAGTCCGGCCAGTCCCTGCTCCACGCACCAAGCCTACGGTGTGTGTCGACAGCCCAGCCCGGCCTGTCCCTGCTCCACGCACCAAGTATACGGTGCGCGTCGCCAGCCCGGCCCGGCCTGTTCCTGCCACTCGCACCAAGTATACGGTACGCGTCGCCAGCCCGGCCCGGCCTGTTCCTGCCACTCGCACCAAGTCTACGGTGCGTGTCGCCAGCCCGGCCCGGCCTGTTCCTGCCACTCGCACCAAGCCAGGGGTGCGAGTCGTCAGCCTGGTAAGGCCCGTCCCTCCTCCACGCACCAAGCCAGGGGTGCGAGTCGTCAGCCTGGTAAGGCCTGTCCCTCCTCCACGCACCAAGCCAGGGGTGCGAGTCGTCAGCCTGGTAAGGCCCGTCCCTCCTCCACGCACCAAGCCAGGGGTGCGCGTCGTCAGCCTGGTAAGGCCCGTTCCTCCTCCACGCACCAAGCCAGGGGTGCGCGTCGTCAGTCCAGCACAACCCGTGCCTGGGTCACCGGTGCCTGGTAAGGTACCGGTCAACTGCTCCACGATGGAGCTGAAGCTAACCGCTCCTGCTAAGTCCAGTTCGGCTCCAGCCGGCGGGGCCAGACTGGACCAGGGGCGCTATGGGGGGTTTATTGGAGGGTGGTGGTCAAGGCCGGAGCCAGAACCGCCGCCGAGGAGGTATGCCCGCCCAGCCCTCCCCTGTTTTGTTTAGTTGAGGCGCGGTCGCAGTCCGCGCCTTTAGGGGGGGGTACTGTCACACCCTGGCTCTGGGACTCTATTTGTTGAGCCAGGGTGTGTTTATTCTATGTGTTTATTTCTATGTTGGGGGTTCTAGTTTGTTGATTTCTATGTTTGCCTGAGTGACTCCCAATCAGAGGCAACGAGTGTCAGCTGTTGGCTGGTTGTCTCTGATTGGGAGCCATATTTAAACTGTCTGTTTTCCCTTTGTGTTTGTGGGTTTTTGTTCCGTGTTCGGTCAATGATACCGTTGGACGTCACGAGTCGTTTCTTGTTTTGTATTGTGTTTAAACTTTAACTAATTAAAGTATGTTTGTTCATCACGCTGCGCATTGGTCTCTCCCTGACGATCGTGACAATGTGTTGATGTATTAGGTGTATGTGTTGATGTATTAGGTGTATGTGAATGTGTTGATGTATTAGGTGTATGTGAATGTGTTGATGTATTAGGTGTATGTGAATGTGTTGATGTATTAGGTGTATGTGAATGTGTTGATGTATTAGGTGTATGTGAATGTGTTGATGTATTAGGTGTATGTGAATGTGTTGATGAATTAGGTGTATGTGAATGTGTTACTGTATTAGGTGTATGTGAATGTGTTGATGTATTAGGTGTATGTGAATGTGTTGATGTATTAGGTGTATGTGAATGTGTTGATGTATTAGGTGTATGTGAATGTGTTGATGTATTAGGTGTATGTGAATGTGTTGATGTATTAGGTGTATGTGAATGTGTTGATGTATTAGGTGTATGTATGTAAGTGTGTTGATATATTAGGTGGAGGGACATTCTATAGAGAATGAGGTGAGAGACAAGCTCTGTGTTGACCAGATAACAGTCCGCTGTAGCTCAGTTGGTAGAGCATGGCGCTTGCAACGCCAGGGTTGTTGGTTCGTTTCCCACGGGGGGCCAGTATGAAAAATGTATGCACTCACTAACTGTAAGTGGCTCTGGATAAGAGCGTCTGCTAAATGACTAAAATGTAAAATGTAAATAACAGAGGATCCTTCAGTAATGACCTTCTGACAGCTGAGGAGAGGAGGTTAGCTCACACCGGGAAATGGGATAGCAGGCCTTAAATATCCCTTACTGGTCGGCTAAATATTACACAACTTAACCTTATAACGCCTCTACATAATGTCATAAACATGTAGAGGTACATACATTATGCTATATATTTATTCTTCATTTATTTAGACAACTTTGTGGTTACAAAACTATGGAGTGGTACCAGGAAAAATCATTGTAAAGATTAGAACAGATGAGCCTTCTAAGGTGAGACAACCACTCTCCAATAGGTCTATACTTTAGGTCCATAAGGTATATAACTGGTCTATACTTTAGGTTCATAAGGTATATAACTGGTCTATACTTTAGGTTCATAAGGTATATAACTGGTCTATACTTTAGGTTCATAAGGTATATAACTGGTCTATACTTTAGGTTCATAAGGTATTATAGGTGAATTAGGAGAAAGTCACTATAATGAGTACATGTAATGGAGACTACAGATGTAAACTACAGTGACTACAAGAGCTGTGGGATTTAAAGGTATGGAATGATTGAGCAAAGAGAAGAGTGATTGTGAGTGCCCCGATTTGGGAACTTTATCGCCAAAGCTGTAAAAAAATATACAAAAATAACATCAACAATACAAAACAATATCCAAAACAAAAATAAACATCAACAAAACAAAACAATATCCAAAACCAAAATAAACATCAACAAAACAAAACAATATCCAAAACCAAAACAAACATCAACAACACAAAACAACATCCAAAACCAAAACAAACATCAACAAAACAAAACAATATCCAAAACCAAAACAAACATAAACAACACAAAACAACATCCAAAACCAAAACAAACATCAACAAAACAACATCTAAAACCAAAACAAACATCAACAAAACAACATCTAAAACCAAAACAAACATCAACAAAACAACATCCAAAACCAAAACAAACATCAACAAAACAAAACAACATCCAAAACCAAAACAAACATCAACAAAGTAGAGTGAGCAACATTCCATCATCATTAGCCAATCAGGAACCATCTGAAGGCAAACTCATCAAAAATCCCCAAACCAAGGTAAGCTCATGGGACTGGGCTGCAGCAGTAGTTGATGTGCTATAGCCACTGCTGAGCCGAGTGCCATGAAACCCAGCACTTCAATTTACGGCAGAGAGCTTTCATCAAGCCCCTCCAGACCCCACGCTCACACACATAAGCTACACTCAGACACACACTCATTCCACAGCCTCCCTAGAACACTTTATTCTAAATGTCCATTTTTCAGTCTCTGCTGCCGAATGTGCACATCATGTCTATAGACTAGATGGATGTCATCAGTGTTGTACAGTTAGGGAATGCTTAATGGGTGCTGTAACGTGTGTATGTGTGTGTGTGGTTGGGCTATACGTGTGAAAGTCAGTGTGTATACGTGTGAAGACAGTGTGTGTGTGTGTGTGTGTGTGTGTGTGAAGACAGTGTGTATGTGTGTGAAGACAGTGTGTATATGTGTGAAGACAGTGTGTGTGTTTGTGTGTGTGTCTGTGTGTGTGTCTGTGTGTGAAGACAGTGTGTATGTGTGTGAAGACAGTGTGTATGAAGAAAGTGGGTGTGTGTGTGTCTGTGTGTCTGTGTCTGTGTGTGTGCATTTGTTTTCCGTGTGTGTGCATTTGTTTTCTGTGTGTGTGTGTGTGTGTGTCTGTCTGTGTGTGTGTGTGTGTGTGTGTGTGTGTGTGTGTGTGTGTGTGTCTGTCTGTGTGTGTCTGTCTGTGTGTGTCTGTGTGTGTCTGTCTGTGTGTGTCTGTGTGTGTCTGTGTGTGTGTGTGTGTGTGTGTGTGTGTGTGTGTGTGTGTGTGTGTGTGTGTGTGTGTGTGTCTGTGTGTGTGTGTGCATTTGTTTTCCGTGTGTGTGCATTTGTTTTCTGTGTGTGTGTGTGTGTGTGTGTGTGTGTGTCTGTGTGTGTCTGTGTGTGTCTGTCTGTGTGTGTCTGTGTGTGTCTGTGTGTGTGTGTGTGTGTGTGTGTGTGTGTGTGTGTGTGTGTGTGTGTGTGTGTGTGTGTGTGTGTGTGTCTGTGTGTCTGTGTGTGTGTGTGTGTCTGTGTGTGTGTCTGTGTGTGTGTGTGTCTGTGTGTGTGTGTGTGTGTGTGTGTGTGTGTGTGTGTGTCTGTCTGTCTGTGTGTGTCTGTGTGTGTCTGTGTGTGTGAGTGTGTGTGTCTGTGTGTGTGTGTGTGTGTGTGTGTGTGTGTGTGTGTGTGTGTGTCTGTGTGTGTGTGTCTGTGTGTGTGTGTGTGTGTGTGTGTGTGTGTGTGTGTGTGTGTGTGTGTGTGTGTGTGTGTGTGTGTGTGAGCATCAGGGTCTGTGTGTTTCTGCTCTATAGCTGCGCACTAGGAGAGCTTGATGAAGAGCCTCCCAACACTCAGGGTGCCATGCGGTCAGGCCAGCACAGCGGTCACATTACGGTCAGCGTGCACAAACACAGTCTAACCTCGTCCCCTCCGGCCTAGTGGCCCCGCGTCCACAGAGACACACAAAACAGAGAAAGAACAGCGTTAACATCCTACAGATCACCTCTGACCTCCTACCTCTGACCTCCGACCTCTGACCTCCGACCTCCTGTATTCACAAAGCACCTCAGAGTGCTGATCTGGGATCAGGTCTCGTTCATTATAATCTGATCCTAGTTCAGACTGCTGAGTTCAAACCTTTGACCTGTCGTCACCAAGGTCTCCTAACTCCGCCTCCTCAGGCCTCTCCAGACCAGGAAGTGGATATGTTATAGAAGATATGTTATCAAAAGATATGTTATAGAAGATTTCTTATGTCTTTCATCTATGGATGAAACCTACAGTGCCTTCAGAAAGTATTCATACCCCTTGACTTGTGTTACAGCCTGAATTCAAAATGGACTAAATAAAAATAATTCTCTCACCCATCTACCCACAATACCCCATAATGACCAAGAGAAAACAGGTTTTAGAAATGTTTGCAAATGTAGCAATATCTCATTTACATGAGCTGTGATTCTTTCTGGGTAAGTATCTAAGAGCTTTGCAAACCTGTATCTTACTATATCTGCACATTATTCTTTAAAAAAAAATTATTCAAGCTCTGTCAAGTTGGTTGTTGATCATTGCTAGACAGACATTTTCATGTCTTGCCGTAGATGTTCAAGCTGATTTAAGTCAAATCTTAGGCACCTCCTCACTCAAAGTCTGAACTAATCATCATCCTATTGGTGTCACCTGTGTCTACCTGTTCACCTGTGTCTACCTGTTCACCTGTGTCTACCTGTTCACCTGTGTATTTATGCCCTCACTTCCCTGTGTTCCCTTGCTCAGTTTTCTCTGCTAGTTTCTCTATGTCCAGCAGTACTACTCAGTGTCTGATCGGAGACCTATGAACAGGTACTTAAAGAAGTGTTCTCCCTGTTTCATTGTTGTTTTCAGTCGTAGTTAGTATTTCTTATGTTTGCTGTCAGCCTGTTTTTGGAGACCAATTTGCCCCTCCTTTATTTTATCCGTTGTTTTGTATCCTGGTTTTGGGACCACCAGTAAAGATCCTTGTTTCACCATCTCTGCCTACTGCCTACTGTCTATCCTGCACCGGCTGTAAAAAGTCAAGGGGTGCGAAATACTTTCTGAAGGCACAGTTTCTATGTCTTCTGACCAAGCAAGCCTTAGGACTAGAGGCATTGGTATATTATAAACTGCAATGGTTTTTTCCATTAACATGAATGAAGTAAACATAGTAGATCCTATAAATGGTAACAGTTATGAACCATGACACCTCACTGATGGTGGATCCAGTCTTACCTTACTCATCTTGCTCTTTGCTGTCAGCAGTCAGGAAAGACATGTTGTTTGATCTCATTCATCACCACAAAGATCTGCTCCTCACGCTTGAAGTTCTGAATATGCAGGGAAGGAGAAAGGGACCGTATAAGGGGGGAGAGAGAGACAGAGAGACAGAGGAGAGAGAGACAGAGAGAGAGAGACAGAGAGAGAGAGATGAGAGAGAGAGAGAGAGAGAGAGAGGCAGAGAGACAGAGAGAGACAGAGAGAGACGGGAGAGAGACAGAGAGAGAGACAGAGAGAGAGACAGAGAGAGAGAGAGAGAGACAGAGACAGAGAGAGAGAGAGGACAGAGAGACAGAGAGAGAGAGAGAGAGAGAGAGACAGAGAGAGAGAGAGAGAGAGAGAGAGAGAGAGCGACAGAGAGACAGAGAGGAGACAGAGAGAGAGACAGAGAGAGACAGAGAGAGAGACAGAGAGAGACAGAGAGAGAGAGACAGAGACAGAGAGAGAGAGAGAGAGAGACAGGAGAGACAGAGAGACAGAGAGAGACAGAGAGACAGGGAGGGGAGGGAGGGACGGGGAGGGAGGGAGGGAGGGAGGGACGGGAGGGAGGGGAGGGAGAGAGACAGACAGAGGGAGGGAGGGAGGGAGGGAGGGAGGGAGGGAGGGGGAGGGAGGGGAGGGGAGGGAGGGAGGGGAGGGGAGGGGAGGGGAGGGAGGGAGGGGAGGGAGGGAGGGAGGGTTAACTGAAGAACAAAGAAGGTTTCATGTGTTTTCCACTATTGCAAATAGTGAGCAAATCAGCCATTCTATGCAAGTATTATACGAGTAAACAGTGTGAAGTTAATTCAATGTGTTGTATTGAGTAGAAGTGTGAATATCAGTGGCAGGGATTTTTTGAGTAGTTGGGGAACAAGCGTCTGGCGGACGAGGTGAACAGGATGCTCTGA
>NW_028163049.1:0-1000 GCF_964263955.1 Coregonus lavaretus | reverse complement strand
CTAACGTTACTTCGAGAGGCAGTTTGGAGTGTTGCACCCGAGGACAAACGATTTTCAGCACTCTGCGGTCCCGTTCTGTGAGCTTGTGTGGCCTACCACTTCGTGGCTGAGCTGTTGTTGCTCCTAGACGTTTCCACTTCTCAATAACAGCACTTACAGTTGACCGGGGCAGCTCTAGCAGGGCAGAAATCTGACGAACTGACTTGTTGGAAAGGTGGCATCCTATGACGGTGCCACGTTGAAAGTCACTGAGCTCTTCAGTAATTCCATTCTACTGCCAATGTGTTGTCTATGGAGATTGCTTGGCTGTGTGGTCAATTTTATACACCTGTCAGCAACGGGTGTGGCTGAAATAGCCAAATCCACTAATTTGAAGGGGTGTCCACATACTTTTGTATATATAGTGAATCTCCTCTCTTCATAGTGACTGTATGTAGACGCCTCCTCTCTTCATAGTGACTGTCCCTTTTTCTGTGCACTGAGAACTCACCCCATGACATAATTTAATTTAGAACAGTCTATTTCTGGGGCAGAACTACAATGCCTCCTAAAAACTACACTACCCATCGGCCACTGCACTTCTGTCCACTCAAAACGAAGTCGTTTTCACTAGGCAGCAAACGGAAGAAAAACAGATCAAAAGGGGACTACCTGAATTGTCCAACAAGAAAAACGTTTTCCCGTTGCAAAACGTTTTGGTATGGTGTGCACTAATGAATGTGACCCAGGTGCTGCAAGGTACTGATAGGTTCAACACTGAAACAAGGTTTGTTTTTTTATTTATCATTATTAGCTTAACTAGTTATCATGGATTATAGTGCAAAACATTCCAATGAACCAGGGACCGTTCCAGAACACTCTTATAATACTGCAAGGCAACACAGACATAAATGAACGCGACACACAACGAACCAACCACTGTTAAGGCTGTGTCATTATTGGCTGTGCAAATACACACGTTGACATTTTTTCACATGGATCCGGTCAATTTAAAATGGAG